>NC_051271.1:34832707-35022707 GCF_015220745.1 Sebastes umbrosus | reverse complement strand
ACATTAAAGAAGCAGCAAGGTTTCACACAACACACAGTCTACAAAGAAAGCAGAGAAAGAACAGTAATAGCTGATAGAGAGTAGTAGTTCCTCAGTGCTGAGGCTGGCAAATGTTCCACAGTAGTGTTTTATGAAACATTTAGGCCCTGTTCACACCTGGTATTAACATGCGTCCTGAGTGATCCGAACACAAGAGGACAGCTCTAAGTACATCTGTTCACATGTGTCTTGAGCAGGGGTCTCCAACAAGTAGCTCGCTACCTGTGTCTGAGTGGCTCACTAAAGGTTACAAGAATATGGACATAAATTTGATAACACAGAGTCACATTGTAAACCAGTTTAAATGTCTATCCAATAAAATTCACAGACATTGCGCCCCCTTCTGACACAAAATGATTATTTGCCAATCAGCCGACAATAAATAAATTGCGCTGCTTTCAAATTTCATGACATCAGCGACACGGTAACATCAGGTGATGTTAGCAGACCAGCAAGCGTACACCAGATTTGACAATGACCGCAGAAAATAGCCAGGCCAATAAAAAGCAAAAAATATACAATTTTAACGAGGAATGGGTGATGACAAATGTGTGTGGGTCTGATTTGCGATGCAAGCGTGTCAGTTGGTAAAAGATGTAACGTCGAGCGACACTTCACCAAAGTCCACAGCAACTTTTCACAGGACTTTCCGGCTGGTAGCAGTTTACGAACGGAGAAGGTAAAGGAGCTGAAAACAACGCTTAAAAGACGACAGTCTCTGTTTACCAAACTGATGAAGCAGGCCAACGCTGCAGCAGAGGCTTCGTTTAGTGGCGCACATCCTAACGAAACACAAAAAGCCCTTCACCTACGTCGGGATTGTAATAGAAGCGATGACTGCGGTGGCTGAAACGTTATTAAAGGACCATGACAGTAAGACAGAAATGATGTCTGCTATTGGCGATGTGCAACTTGGTGGCGCTATGTGTAGCTCTCGGCCACTTTGATTTCGGCAAATTAGCCTTCAGAGGAAAAAAGGTTGGAGACCCCTGATCTTGAGTGACCGCTTGTGATCCGATCTCACTTCGCGGCTCTATTATGCAAATAAACACGTAGTAAACACATGGCTGATACAGCACACATTCTGACGTAATAATACATGAATGTCATTAGTAATATCCTACATATTCGTGAATTTGGGTACATTTTATGAACATCAAAATAAAAGGTTATTGTACCAGCACCGCTGCCTTTGCTAGGCAACAGCGGGGTACAGAGCACGGGTGTCAGCTCCGTGCAAAGCAGCAGAACAAAAACACCAACGCAGCTCCCAAAATATGATAATAATGCACTTTGCGTGCCTAGTCTGATAGTCTGTAGATACAGACGTAGGCAAAGTTGTTGGTAACGTTCCGTTAAAGAGATAAAAACCCACAATGGTCACTGAAATAACTTGAAACTGACAAAAGCAATAATAAATAAAAATTCACTGAAAATTAACTAATGAAAATCAGATATTGTTTTTGAATTATGGTTCAGCAGAATCATTTAAAAAAACAAACTAATGAAACTGGCCTAGACAAAAATGATGGTAACATTAACTTAATATTTTGTTGCACAACCTTTTGAGGCAATCACTGCAATCAAGTGATTTCTGTAACTCTCAATGAGACTTCTGCACCTGTCGACAGGTATGTTGGCCCACTCCTCGTGAGCAAACTGCTCCAGCTGTCTCAGGTTTGAAGGGTGCCTTCTCCAGACTGCATGTTTCAGCTCCTTCCACAGATGTTCAATAGGATTTAGATCCGGGCTCATAGAAGGCCACTTCAGAATAGTCCAATGTTTTGTTCTTAGCCATTCTTGGGTGTTTTTAGCTGTGTTTTGGGTCATTATCCTGTTTGAGGACCCATGACCTGCGACGGAGACCAAGCTTTCTGACACTGGGCAGCACATTTCGCTCCAGAATGCCTTGATAGTCTTGAGATTTCATTGCACCCTGCACAGATTCAAGACATCCTGTGCCAGATGCAACAAAGCAGCCCCATAACATAACCGAGCCTCCTCCATGTTTCACATTAGGTACAGTGTTCTTTTCTTTGGATGCTTCATCTCTTCGTCTGTGAACATAGAGCTGATGTGACATGCCAAAAAGCTCCAGTTTTGTCTCATCTGTCCAAAGGACATTCTCCCAGAAGCTTTGTGGCTTGTCAATATGCATTTTGGAAAATTCCAGTCTCGCTTTTTTATGATTTGGTGTCCTCCTCGGTTGTCTTCCATTAAGTCCACTTTGGCTCAAACAGTGACGGATGGTGCGATCTGACACTGATGTACCTTGACCTTGGAGTTCACCTCTAATCTCTTTGGAAGTTGTTCTGGGCTCTTTGGTTACCATTCGTATTATCCTACAGTCCCATGGACCTTAAACTTCTGAATAATATGTGCAGCTGTAGTCACAGGAACGTCAGGCTGCTTGGAGATGGTCTTATAGCCTTTACCTTTAACATGAAGGTCTATAATGTTCTTTCTGATCTCCTGAGACAACTCTCTCCTTAGCTTTCTGTGGTCCATGTTCAGTGTGGTACACACCATGACACCAAACAGCACAGAGACTACTTTTCACCCTTTAAATAGGCAGACTGACTGATTACAAGTTTGAAGATACCTGTGATGCTATTTACAGGACACACCTTAGTTTAATATGTCCCTATAGTCACATTATTTTCAATCTTTTCTAGGGCTACCATCATTTTTGTCTAGGCCAGTTTCATCAGTTTGTTTTTTAAAATGATTCTGTTGAACCACAATTCAAAAACAATAGCTGATTTTCATTAGTTAATTTTCAGTAAATTTTTATTTATTATTACTTTTGTCAGTTTCAAGTTATTTCAGTGACCATTGTGGGTTTTTCTCTCTTTAACGGAACGTTACCAACAATTTTGCCTACGTCTGTATGTAGCCTATAGATAAGGTATATTTTAATAAAATACAGTTGTACTGACAGAATACAGTAGAGCACAGAGGCCGTTTCCATACTGTGAGGCAGACAAGTACTCACCCCCTGCGGATCCCAGCAGGACGTCAATTGAGTAGGCGGCCCTTAATGTGGCCCAGGACACATTCATGTACACACTGCTAAAAGAATGTGGCCATATAAGAATGTGGTCTGAAAAGATCCGATATCAATGCATCCTCAATGTGTCTTTAGTGCGTTCACACCTGTGAACTTAGAGCTGTCCACTTGTGATCCGATCACTGAGGACGCATGTTAATAACAGGTGTGAACAGGGCCCTAGATATGCCGTGTGTTTGTCATGGTATCAGGGTCAGGCTGAAAAAGTCTCCTGAAGAAAGCCGAAATTATGCTTATCTCCAATTTGTTGTGACCACGCGGACTATACTACGCGTAATGCACCTGCCTGTAGATGCCGATCTACTGCGTATGTGTGGAACGTGACCTCAAAGCGGACTCCAGATAGAAGGTAGTATAAACAGAACTACCTATCAGGCCCTAAAGTCATCATTATAAATATAGTGTCACACTAGTAATCCTTGAAATGTCTCAGCTTTGTAGTTCATGATCCTCAGCCGCCACCACCACCACCAGTACTGGCACTTACCCAGGGCAAACACTCCAAATCATTAAATCTATATTTCGCTGACTAATCATCAAATTGTGAAATGTTTTATTCAGATCGCTTTCCACACCCTGTGGCTCAGGTGAAGGCACCATGGGACCACTGTATGTACTGACCTACAGTTAACAGTATTGATATGTTAACAGTATGTCAAGGTCTTGGTGAATTCCATATGTGCATTTGTTCTAATCCATAACCATTAACCACTTACTGACCCTGAAGAAAGAAAAATCTGTATCGCTGGGGGTACAGATTCTAGATTTGAGGAGAAATGCAAAAGGGGGAAAAAAAATGCTATAGTTTCCCCATCCTTATCATTCTTCATGTCAGACATACGGCCTAAACGGAGAGGGAAAACAATAATTTAGCACTGATGCCCTTGTTAAATGTGAACTAATGAGCCAGTTGAAGCGAAACCTCGAGTGGCCGGCAGTGATTTGTTTCAGAGCGAGCTACATGTGCCCAGAGTGTGTGAGGGAAAACAGAGCAGATTCTCCCTCACAGCAGAGCAGTATTGATCAGAATGTAATAAGTTATTCAAAGCCATCGACAAGTGTAGCATTCCTCTCCATCAATTCATGTACATTATTTATCGTTTCGCCTCCCCGCTATCATCTAAACTGCACAGTGTGCCAGTGTGCAGGCGGTCTAGGAAATGTGAAATCACATTAGGTGTATATAGGTGCAGCCCAGAAATGGTAAACAAGCTAATGTACCTGCGGGATTTTTGTCATTTTTTATGCTGTTGTTGTTGATCGCTTTGTGAAACATGTAATGAAACGCAGGGCTCAACAATGATGCTCTACAAGGAACATACAGTAAATGTTCATTCCAATGCATTATCACAGGCCGGCTCTAATAAGCTTTGTGTGCTGTCGCTCCCCATTCATAACATGTTGTACAAAGCCTTTCTTCTGTGCTGGGAAATTGATGTGGGTGGATGGGGTGGTGGGTTTATTTAAAATAACATTTGGTAGAATTTATAAAAAAAAATAAAAAAGGATCCTGGTGAAACTGTGGAGTGAAAAAAAAAAAAAAATGTTTGTATTTGCTCTCAAATCAAGATGAAAACAATTTGAAAAGTAGTTTAAAATAAAAACGTTTTGTTATATTTAATTTAGAAGGTAAGAAGTTTTGAAAAAAATAATTGCCAAAGATAATTTGTGCAGTAATGAAGTGTGTAACAAAAGAAGACACAGCACTCTTATCAGTGTGTTCAATTATTAAATAACTGTGGAATCAAATGTTTGTCCTTGAAAATTAAATCAATAGTAAGTCGATGTTGAAGGTTTTGTTAGGAAATATTTAGTTTATCTATTTAAAAGACTATCAGTCAGATAGCAGTGCTTAACCCGATGGTATATCAGAAGAAAGGTGAATGAAGTAACAATGTCTATAGAGGCAGGAGCCCTCTACCTCTCTCTTACTCTCACACATACATCCATTAGTCCTGCGAGAGGTCAAGGGGAACCTAATTAAAAGAGGCTGGTGGATGTTAATACCTGCTCTGTGCTCCATTAGCAGGTTCAAACACTGCCCAAGGAAATTAATTGTACTGTGTTCTCTCTTTACATTCATCCCTTTATCCCCCCTCCCTCGCTTGCTCTCCTCTCTTTGTCTTTTGTTTTCTCTCCTTCCCCTCGGTTCAGTTCAACATTGACAGTGTTTTGCCTTCAAATCTGCCACTTTGAAAACAAAACATGGAGGATCATTTTGTGATAATTGTCTCTCTGTCTTTCTGTCATATTAGACCAGCTTCGTAACAGCTACCAGGTGGGTAATGACCATTCGCTGAGGGTCATCTATGCCAATGGGATGGACACACACTACCAGACAGAGCCTCATATACTGGCAGGTATGCACTTTTGAGCACATTACCCTGAAGGTATATAATGTGGACTAATCAGAGGTTTGGGGATGTCAAAAAAGATTATGTTACAGAGTGGTTGAAATCAAAAAGAGTCTGTTAAAGCTTGGGTAGGTAACATTGGAGAAAGAGTATGCTATATTTTGAAACCTCAAAACTGAGCCCAGTGTTCTCTTTTCCAATGAAAGTAGCGAGCAGCATCAGCTCCAAAAATCCCTGAATCTAGAGAGAAAGTCGCCAAGTTGGCAACACTGACAGTCCGTCCCTTCAGGCCTCCCTCCAAAGACACTCCCCCACTAATATACTCTAGTACTAGTAGTACTAGTACTCACAGCTGTCAAGCTAGCAGCTTGTGGAAGACTCCCGCAGTGATTGACAGGTAGCCGTCCAATCATGTCATTCAGCCCGAATGAAATGGTTTAAATGCAGTCCTGCGACAGCCAGAGATACCAGATTTTTAAGGGCCGGGCGGCTGCCTTCCCATGCATAAAAATAAACCAAACTTTGCACAAAGGTCCAGTCTTATGCTAAATGTTCTCAACTGGTTTTGTGGGCCAATAGTCCTGATGGTGGCGCTACAGCAAACGCCTAAAGTTTAAAACTTTAAAAGATTCATAACAAATCAGCCGTACGTGCTACGACTTTGCAATTTCCACCAATATGTAGCCCCAAGTGTGCAGAAATGTTCAGGTGCTTCAACCTGGCAGGAATTATGAAGTCCATCAGTCTGTTGACATCAAATTTGCTCCGCTGCATCTTCAGACTGTCCTGCACAAACCATCCACACAGATTTTGGAATTATTCAAAATTGAGCCCACAGTGCATCAAAACTATTTTCGTGTAAACAGTACTGTACACAGCTACTTAGAATTCTTGCTAAATAAAGCTCCAATGTTCATGAAAATAGAAGACAACATTTTGAGGTCATGGTAGATGTAGGGGGGTACCTTTCAGAATTTTATCTCAAAAACTGTATTTTTTACAGTATTTTAAATTCTATCCTCATGTGAACCGTTGCAGTCGATGGAAATCAAGCATTGTATTATACCCCCACGACAACGTAGTCAGGGGTATATAGCACTCCGCGTGTCCATCCTCCCGTCCGTTTGTGTGTCACACTTTCGTTTCCGGAGTAGAACTCGGAACCTATTTAACTTAGGAACTTCAAATTTGGTATCATGTTTTACAGTGTGATCTAGTTGTGCCTTCACCCTGGACATTTTAAGAAGTCCAGGGTGCCCAAAATGTTTGGTCTTCTACTGACTTTATGCTGAGGAAGGTGAGCTAATAACAAGCTAGATTGTTCTCACTAGAATAATTCCATTAGTTCCAAAAGGGCAAAACCTTTGGCCGTACTTTAGTAGGGGTCCTGTGGTGAGCGGGGGTATGTGACCCATGCTCACTTTTACTTTTTATTTTAACCTCAGTTTGTCACTTATGGAGCAATCAATCTTTATTCAAATAAATTACAGATATCTCTGTGTTGTCTAAATGAAGTACACAAATTCTCAGAATTTTGTCTTGAAACCTGAAGTTTTGAAACTAGTTTGAAATCTGCCTTTATATGCAACCCTGGTGTTTGCCTAAGTCCTAGTGTGATGTCACAGTGTGAAGTGATGGTTTCTCCTGGGCAGTTAGCTCACCAAGATCAGTACACCATGTATCAGATTTCCATGTAAATGGTTTTCAGCTGAGAGTTTTTGAGTCACATGCTCTGCCAGAGGTCTTCTGCCAACACAGCTCTCTGCAGGTAAACACCATCTGATGGGCCTGTTTGGGAAAGACATCATAGTGGGATATCAGTGTCAGCGTCGTGTTTTCAGTTGTTCTACTCTGACACTCACAGCTCACAGTTTGATTTGACACATTAGGATTTGGTTTTCCCTGTGAGGATCAGAAATATCACATTTGAATACCTTTGATCGAATCATCTTTGAAGTTATACTGGCGTTTTCACATTTTAGTGCAAATGCTGACCATTTTCAGAGCAACACAGTAGTGTTTAAGACTTAGATATGTTTTTACTGTCTAGATAGCCACTGGTTTGCATTCACAGTGTACAAATCGGCTTAAAGAGACTATGAGCTGCATATCCTGTAGGTGATCTGTCGTAATAAATATTTCTGCTTTTCTTTATGTCATGTTTTTTTTGTTTTTTTTATCATTGCATATAGTGCCAACTTTTCAGATTTACAAGCTTGCATTAGCAGCTGACCTACCAAACTGCAGCAATATAACCTCCACAACAATAAATACACAAGTGATGCTCACAATGATTAATGACCGACTCAAGTGTCAAGTCTTTGCAGGCTGATTTTTATTTGATGGTCTAAAGCTCAGACACTACTGCATGCTTTGGAACATGGTTCGTAGCAATTAAAATGGATTGATATGATATGTGATTCACATTAAACGGGCTACATTAGAAGATTTAAACCACATTCAAAACCCCTCTTGAAATACTGAACATTAAAAGTCTGAAGTGGGATAAATTAAACCTCCCAGAGAGGCCAATGGCTTCTTTATATGATCATAATCCATACTGGCATGTACTATGTTGAGCTAGTTTGAGCCTCATAAAGAAAGGAGCTCAGTAATATTACAGTGTGTACCTGCATGATTAAGGTGATCTGCCATTGCACTGTAAAAAAGCTAGTGCACAAGGTATCCAGGACATTGCAAAGAAGTTAGAAACAATCTGAAAAGAGCAGTAGTTCAATTAGTGTACAGGGAGCGACTCAATAGTGTCAAATTATCGAAAGAAAAAAAACACGCACAGCACATATTAATTCACTACTTTTTTTGTTGCTTTGCATATTCTAGTTTAGATGGTTTCACTATTAGGGCTGCGCAATTAATGAAAAATGTATCGAAATCGCATTATTTTTAAATCGCAGGAGGCGCAATATTTGTTCAAATTGAAATGTATGTCAAAATGCCATTTTAAATGAATTATTGTTGCCCTGCAGAGATGTCCTGGCCTACACATTATATTCTACAGACTTAACAAAGCATCTTTGTTTGGTACAGATCCTAGCAAAAATCCCACTATAATCATTTTAACAGTGAAAATGATAATGATGTAAAAAATATCATTCCCTCTAATATTGCAAATCATATGGCAATTGCAATATCAGTCAAAATAATCACAATTAGATATTTTTATTCCTTTTTTTCAAACATAGCATAACAAACATAACAGAACATAACACCGCTGCCATAATACAAAAATGATATCTTACATTTAACATTTAATATTTACATACATATATGCACACATACACATCACTTCCCACTCCCACACAGAGACAGGTCCTTCCTTCCTCCCACTCTGAGAGTTGGAGTTACAGAAAAAGTTAAGTTACAGAGAAAAAAAATAAATAATAATAATAATTTAATTAATTAGTTAAAATTAAAGGTAATAAGTACTACAATAATATAAGTCATGGTAGTAAGATAGAAACCTTAAAAAAAATTAATACATTAATGAATTACTTAATTGTAAGAAAAAAAAAACAGCACATAGAAATAATAATTAGTAATGAAGTAAATACCATAGAAAGGTTAGGTTAAGTAGATTCTATGTAAGTAATCCATGAATTCCATATCCTATAGAAAAACTGTGGGCTACCTCTTATAGCATAGGTTATTTTTTCCTAGGGAGCACACTGAGTAATATTAGATCTTAGATGTGATACATCTATTGGCAGCCGTGATTGCCAGGTCAACAGAACCCCCCTTATCCTCTGGGAGGGAAGATTCAGATCAGTCAGGTCCCCCAACATAGTAATCACAGGGGAAAGAGATATTTTCCTTGATAGCTAGATATTTTCTCAAAAATGTTGATATTGTTGTATTCATGGCATTTTATAACCATTTTCTAGGTGCCGCTAACCCGACTGTAGCCCGACGCAACATGACACTGCCGGGAGAGAACGGTCAAAACCTGGTGGAGTGGAGGTTCAGGAAGGAACAGACACGTGGAAAAGTCATCGTCTTTGGGAGGAAGCTCAGGGTGAGTGCTCTGCAGGCGAGACTGACTAGTGATTTACAAACACTGGCATCATTTTCTGAACTGAAATAAGAGATTAAGGTTAGTCTTTAACTGTAAATGGGATTTGGCTCAGTCTGTGTGGTTTAGTGGATAGGGACCAGTTTAAATAATCATGTATTTAAATATATGATTATCACAGGGATAGCACGTGCTAGACTAGCACATTCACACCTGCAGACAGTTCAGAGTTTCACTTTCCCCAGCATGTTTTTGGATTGTTGGAGAGAGAGAAACCCACACAGACAGACATGTGCACTGACTGCAGATAGAGTGGCCCCAGCTGGCCATTAGATGTAAACCCAGCCCCTTATTGCTACAAGGCAACAATACTCACAAACCACTGAGTCCTATCATTTTGTCCCCCTCTGTGAGCAGCTTGATGCGGGTTCCATGGGGGTTTCTGTTTCTGTCTGTTATGGCATTGTGTCTGTTGTTCTTACAAGCTATTAGGAGAGAAGGAAGGGACAGTGATTTGTCTGCAGTGCTTGAATATTACATGAAGTGCTCTCTAACTAGCCCAGCTTAATAGGAGGAAACTCTGCAGTCATGTGGCCTCTGGAGAGTTTGATCCACACAGTGGTGCCATTCTCAGCATGGTCCAATAAACCCTAATGAATGGAACAGCATGTGCGGCCCACTAGTGGTAATGGGGGATGTTGTATAGTGAGCTAGCAATAATGAGTTGCAGGTAGATGTGCTTTCGTAAATGGGCGTGCAAAGGTGAGCATAAATACAGTATGCATACTGTATATGTCAGCTACGCATTTGTGATTTGTGCGTATGAGAGTTTGTCTTCACTAACACAATGACAGTCCAGCTGTCCTGCAGCAGCAGCAGCAAGACGCCAATGTAAGGCGTTAATGATGATGGGGTGATCGTGGGGCTGGATGAACAGCAGCCTTTCTGCTAAATGTATGCTGTTTTTGTTTTTTTATGGTGTGCTAATCCTACTGAGGAACGTGCACTGAGCACAAGATGCGAGTTAATGGGGAACTGCATGTTTATGCAGCTTGTTGGATGAAATAATGAAAACAGCTACTGTCGGACAGAATGTCAACGCTGGCGAGTTTTATGAGATGAATGAATGTAGGACAGCAGGATATTTTTAATCCCTAGATGTATTTATCATATATTTATATCTTCCCCTGTCAAGGTTGTCAATAATGTGTGGATGATAGACATGCAGTGGATTCAATCAAGCTATGATACAAAATCAATATATAGTTCAGGGCAGGGTCTGAAAATAACTTTTTTCACTTCCTACCACTGTGGCAGACAAGTATTTTTTTTGTCTGCCACTCAGAAATTTGATCTGCCACTTTTGAAATCTCTGTGCTAAATGAAGGAATAACATTTTAGATATGATGTCATTCAATGTTCAATATATTTAACATAAAAAACATTATATACATGGTAAATTACAGTGTTCGAATTACACCGTAGCTTCTGGGGAAGCCCTATTTTTGGGGGGAGGGAGGGTAGTGTACACAGTACTGTACTGTACTTTGTTATTGTCATCTATAGTGGTTATTTGCATAAAAACACAATTTTGAATGATTATGATTATTTAAATATTTGATTAAAGAAAACTTGGCAAGCTGCTTAGTGCTAGTGTTAGGAAGTTAAACAGGTCATAATTCTCTCTCTAATATCTATTTTATATTACTGTGAAAACATCTCCTTCAAACAACTGGATTTATTCAAGTTTCTCGCCAAAAACTTAATTTTTTTACTTAATTTTTTGGCTTACATTTGAATACATCATGATAACATCATTGTAATTTACCTTCGCCAAATAGTCATTATTCCTTAGTAGCGTTTGAACGCCTCATAATAATAAATCAATGGCACCTCCGTTAACGTTAGTAGCTCCATTATTTATCCTGTCAGGACTGTGCTGCCCACCGGCTGCTAACAGGTAACGTTACTAACTCTCCTCCTGTTGATTTCAACACAGGTTTGTTGTTCACAGTGCAACATTATCAGGAAAAAATAGGGTGCGTCCCGTCAGGTTTAGTAGCGCCATGCTTTTGAGCGCTTTCTTTTCTCTCCGCCGTGTCTCCGGTCCAAAACAAACTGAAATATGATCCAGCGTTTGTATGCGTCATTGTGCAGCGTAACTGTCGGAAAGCATCAATAAGAGGAATCGATAGTCACGGAGGAATGAGATGCCAAGGAGTCGGACAGCTACGGTTCTCTATTCCCATCACTAGCGTTTTCCCTGCCTGCCAAAGTGGCGAATGTCCTGATGATTTCAACCGCCAATGCCAACAATTTACCCATATTTGGCAGGTGCTAATTTCAGACCCTGGTTCAGGGGCTCGGCTCTCTTACATTCAAACTACGAGGACCCAGTAACAGACTAGAGTGAGAAAAACCCAGAATGTGCTGAACTTGGCTTGAGATTGAGTTAATGACCACACCTGTAGTTGTACAGTAAATACACCCCCAGAAATCCTTCAAGTAGAGCCTGTCTATACGAGGTAGTTAAATGTACTTCCAGTCCAGGTTGAGTGATTGAAGAGAAGACAGGACCATCAGAGAGTCCCTGATTTGCTCCGATCCATTATGAACATGACAGGCCATGCCGATCTGCGAGATGATTTGTTTCATCTGGTACGGTGTGGCTCACACTCTGCACGGCTTTTGGCTGTTTTCCCGTCCTGTTTCTCATCCAGCTGGCTACTGGCCACCGTCCCAATATCCTTCTTCTTTTTATGCCCCCTTTATTCACATCGCTGCATTCAACTGGTGCTAATTTACGAATGAGTGAGTGGCTGAATAAAAAAAGATGAGAAAAATGACTCTTGAACATTTTCCAGCGGGACTCTATCTTTAATGAAACAGGTCTGTAAAACAATTGATTCTTAGTATTTCCCCTTGCTTCAAGGATCCATAAGGTGAGTTTAGCTCCAAACCTGGGTTATCTGTCTTCGTAAATTGGAGTTTGAACAAACAGCGAGTCATTTAGAAAGCGATAAAGAGCGGATGGCTGGCTCTGTGATGCTACCGTGTTTTATGGGTCTTGGATCACACTTTTGTTTTAATTCACTGCCTGAGGTGCATACGTTGAATTTGATTGTTGATTAGTCGATATGACAGACAGATGCTGGTTTATTCCTTTAGATTTTGGTAACTTCTTGACCTTTACTCCAGCGCTAATTTCCACCTGCACACAAAAAAATATCAAAATCGAATGGGCAAATTCCATTTTCTTTCTATTTTGCGCACCCCATGAGCTTTCCTCTAGCCCCACACAAAACATCTCATAACACGACTGCCAGATGGTTGCCATGGTTTGCAGCTATGCTATGGCTCTATGAATAAAACAGTGTTGTTTGATCTGTCTAATGCTTTTTGTCTTGTCGGGTGAATTCTACATTGCAGCATACAGGGGGCCTTTAACAGGCTTTAGGCTTTTAGTCACGATCAGACTTTGAAGGGAGCATAGCAGGGAGTCAGCATATAGCTGCATGTAATATGATCAGTTTCAGATACTAAAGCATGTCATGTTTCAGCTGATCAACAAATTATATGATTTATATATATATTTGTTTGTGTACACCCCCTCAGGTGAATGGTAGGAACCTGCTGTCGGTGGATTACGATCGTAGTCTGCGAACAGAGAAGATTTATGATGACCACAGGAAGTTCCTGCTGAAGATCATCTATGACACCCAAGGCCATCCAACACTCTGGGTCCCCAGCAGCAAGCTACTGTCAGTTAACTTGACATACTCCAGGTGAGTGCTTCTATATTGAGGTATTTAATATTTTAGGGTGTCCCCCCTCCCCCACCTACTTCACTCAACTACAGAAAGCTGTAATGTGTAGGTTAAAGACTAGATAGATCAGTGTCATACGCATCCGAAGGAAATCCAACCAGGCCTCAGTTAAAAAAATGAAAGTCATGACTTGTTTGTACACATTACAGTACACCTAAGCCCTGTTCAGACCTGGTATTAAGATGCATCCTCAGTGATCACAAGTGGACAGCTTTAAGTACGTCTTTTCCCACCTGGCATTAGAATGCGCTTCCACATTCGTCTTGAGTGGCCACTTGTGATCCGATCTCACTTCCCCACTCTATATGCAAATAAACACGTAGTAAACAAATGGCTGATACAGCAGATGTTGTGACGTAATATTACATGAATGGTAGTAGTAATATCCTACATATTTGTGAATTCTGGTACATTGTATTAACATCAAAATAAAAGGTGTGCCGCCGACACCGCTGCTTTTGCCAGGCAACAGCGGGGTACAGAGCTTCAGAGAGCCGGGGAGGAGAAAGAACAGGCGGGCGGGCGGGCGGGCGGGCGGGCGGGCGGGCGGGCGGACGCAAAGCAGTGGAACAAAAACACCGACACATCTCCGACAATATGATAATAATGCACTTTGCCTGCCTAGTCTGATAGTCTGTAGATATGTAGCCTATAGATAAGGTATATTTTAATAAAATACAGCTGTACAGACAGGATACAGTAGAGCACAGAGGCCGTTTCCATGCTGAAAAGCACCTGTGTCTGCCTGTTTATACACCTGAGGAGCGCAGTGATCCCGCTGATCCCAGCTGGATGTCAGTAGAGTAGGCGGTCCTTAATGTAGCCCTGGACACATTCACTACACACTGCTAAAAGAATGTGGTCATATGTGGCCCAGACCATCTCTGAATGTGGTCTGAAAGATACGATCTTAATGCGTCTTGAGTGCGTTCACACCTGTACTTAGAGCTGTCCACTTGTGATCGGATCACTGAGGACGCATGTTAATACCAGGTCTGAACAGGACCTTAGAGACACTTGATGACTAAACCCTGAATTGTAGATTGAGTTAGTTGAGGGGAGCAAGGTTTTGTCTGAGCACCACATTTCTGACCAATAAAAAAAAGAAAATTCTCTTACATGCAGTCGATTCTGTCGAGGTGTTGTGGTTAAGATGGAATTCTCCTCCTGTATCCTTCCACATCTACAGAAAGGCTTTGTTGTCCTTCTCAATGGCAGCGAAATCTTGAAAGTGCTGGTTAAATTCCATGACCAGTGATGTGAGCACAGTCACATATTGCCCCAGTTTCACAGATACATATATATTTTTACAAAGCTTATACCTTTTCAGTTTTTGTTGACACTCAAAATGGTGATAATTCTACTTCATGTTTATTATTGAGGTCATACTGGGGATGGTGTTGTACTGGAGTGCATCACATTGAAATGGGTTTCTAACATTTTGTCCACTCTGAGAGGGCAAAATATTAGAAATATTATGAACTGGCCTAACCTCTTTGGTGTAGAAAAAGCATGCAAACAATATGCCCATATGGAAATAGTGACACCTGGTGCTGACAATAAGAACTGCATTTTAATACAGCTGTATAACTCACAGGTCATATACTGTATATGAAGGTGTTAGGCCCAGATGGTCCACAGGCTTTAGAGATTGTATATGATTCAGGACTGTATGTAGCATGTGACTTTAAAACAGCCTCTGAGCCTTAACATTTTAAAAGGAACTACAGCGCTGTGGCACTAATACACTGACAGTGTTGGACTAGATATTAACCTTCTACAAAGTCATGTATATATACGTATATATGTCTGTGTGTATGTCCAGTACGGGCCAGGTGACTGGCCTCCAGAGGGGTCCAACGACAGAGAAGTGGGAGTACGACAGTCAGGGAAGAATCATTTCCCGAGTCTTTGCTGACGGAAAGACATGGAGCTACACCTACTTGGATAAGGTACGGGATGACAGTAGAATAGGTCACATGTATACATCACTAACTACGGTATAACTGGTCACATGTACACATCACTACCTACAGTATAATAGGTCACATATAAAAATCACTACCTACAGTATAATAGGTCACATGTACACATCACTACCTACAGTATAATAGGTCACATATAAACATCACTACCTACAGTATAATAGGTCACATGTACACATCGCTACCTATAGTATAGTAGGTCACATATAAACATCACTACCTACAGTATAATAGGTCACATGTACACATCACTAACTAAAGTGTAATAGGTCACATGTACACATCACTAACTAAAGTGTAATAGGTCACATGTACACATCACTAACTAAAGTGTAATAGGTCACATGTACACATCACTAACTAAAGTGTAATAGGTCACATGTACACATCACTACCTACAGTATAAACATTATGCAACTGAAAACATACTTTTACTTCTAAGGCTTTAATTAAAGGGGAACAACGGCCATTTTTAAAACATTGCTATTATTGTGGAGGCTATATAACATGATGGAAAAAATGCTGCAGCTTGTTCATGTGCGAGCATATTGTGAGGGCTCGCCGGGAAACCACAAGGTGGCAGCGTCAACACTGTAAACAGCAACTGCCTGTCAGTGAAGATTTGAATGGAGTATAGAATTTTACCAATATTTGCAATATAAATAAACATGCTGTCACTTTCTGAATCTATTTTATGTTAACAATGAACATTTATAAGACAGAGGAACTGTCATACCTTTCTGACTTCTTTACCAGTAATTATAGTTTATGCAATTGCTGTCCATTGGAACAGAGAAGTCCACTGGAACGGAGAGATCCATGACAGGGCAGCAGCTAGCTTGTAGCAGCTCCTAGTTTCTACAGTGAGGGACAGAACACCAGTAAGGCATCCCGGACTATTCCCATCTGCACTCTACTTGGTCAACAAAAGTATAGTACTGTATTTATGGAATTAGATATAGCTAACATTATTTTACAATCTAACTAGCTAGCTACCAATATGCTGTATGCTGTCACAATGTGCGCTGAAATTCCTCCGTTCCAGTGGATTTTTCTGTTCCAGGGGACAGCACTTGCATAAACTATAACTACTGGAATGGAAGTCAGAAAGGTATGACAGTTCCTCTGTCTTATAAGTGTTAATTGTTGAAATAAAATAGATTCAGAAGGTGACAGCAGGTTTATTACCTCCGCCAAGGCCAAAGGCCTTGAAGGAGGTTATGTTTTTACCGGCGTTGGTTTGTTTGTTTATTTGTTTGTTTGTCTGTTAGCAGGATTACTCCAAAAGTTTGCGATGGATTTGAATGGAATTTTTTGCACAATGAACAATCCATTCGAATTTGGTGCTGATCCAGATCATGATCCAGATTCAGGAATATTTTTAAGAATTCTGATCAGCCGGAGCATTAAGACCACAGGGTATAACACATGCGCAGTGTAACTGATGACACGTTGATGATACGTTACACGGAAACACATCGTGTTAATAATATGCCGACCACCTCACGGTACCGCCAGCTGTGAGCTGTGATCTGTTTTTAAAGTCAGGCACCTTGGCAGAGGTCTGCGCTCTCCGAGTGCCATTGTAGTTCATGTTGCAAATGTTGAAATTCTATATAATACAGTATATATGTATATTCAAATCGCCACTGATAAGCAGTTGCTGTTTACCGGGATGACGCTGCCACCCTGAGTTTTCCCGGCGCGCCTTCGCAATATGCTCGTACATGAACAAGCTGCAGTATTTTTCCATCATGTTATATAGCCTCCAGAAAAATATCAATGTTTTTTTGTTTTTTTTAAATGGCTGTTGTGTGCATGTATCATCATTGCATTGCACTGTGCGAGTGATATTTTTATTTCATGAAAGACAAAAAGAAAATGGCAACAATTCTATTTTTAAGTGAAGTATGTGCTGCATATGCGTATGCATATAACCTGTGTGTTATTACAGCCAACTCAAGGAGAATCAAATACCACACATGCATGCTCACACACTCACACACACTCTCTCTCTCTCTCAGGGATGTACTGTGATAGAGATGCTGCTCAACTCTGCAGAGACATGATGAATAAAAAGATAAATGACATGCCAAACTACATGCACACGCGCACACACACACTCAGTGTGTTCTCTGTTTTTTCTACACACAAAGCAAGGTTACTCTGTTTGCCATAAATTCTGGTCAAACTAAGTAAGCAACACTAATTGAGGCTTTTCCCCCGTGTAAAATGTACTGTCACAAAGTTAGTGAGGAAAACAACCAGTCACAAAGACAGTACTTACAGACTCCTCTCCTCACCTCTCCCAGGAGAGGAGAGGAGAGGAGAGGAGACGGGAGAGGAAAGGAGAGGAGAGGAGAAATGGCTTCTAATAGTTAAATAGGAATAGTAAAATAAGTGTTTCTCTTCCCTCCCGAGAGTACTGTGATGGTTGTCAGAAATATCTGACTTTGAGCTCCAGGTCAGGTCATAGTTTATATATATAGCTTGGATTTTATAGCTTATTTGGCATGGCCTCCTTCCACTACATTTCAGTACAGGTTGAGGACACATTAAAAATCAAGTCAATAAGCTCTCAGTGTGCTTTCAAGGCGGCAGACTTACAGTGACATTGAATGGTAATGAAAATGTGAAAAAGGCAAAGTAGCATCTGTTAACTTACATCTTGGCAATTCTGGATCTATAACAGAGATTTTCTCACTGACCATAGTGCTCCCAGACACATTTAAAAACGGATGACTTTCTTCTACCCTTTTCCTCACTGAAATTAGCGTGTATATGCAGTTTTTTTTAAAACCCACTAAAAATAGTCGATAGACTCCTTTCCCATCGCGAGTATGCTGTGCCATTGCCCTGGCTTTTCAGGGTTTTTTTTCCCGATGTGTCATGTTCGACGTGACGGTCGCGGCTAGCCGGCACCGTAATACAGGGTTCATAAACAGTAAAACTTTTACGGTGTTTACTACTTTATTTATATCTGTTACATATTCAGTCTCTCGTTCACTCTCAAACAAGAGTTGGTTGATGTTTGAACGCTGGAAAGACCAAAGATGGTTTTGATGAGTTTCATTTTGTTTCTGTCGAGTTTGAATGAAGTGTGCTTTGCAGCGATCGGCGAGGTAAAATGACTGCTGTCTGACTGGAGTCTGGTGGCTTTGAGGACCGCATCATTTTTGGACGTTAATATATTATAATAATTGATTTGATTTGTTATATATTCACTTCAATGCATGTAGAGCATTGTGCCAGAAAAGAGGGCGTGTCCACCCGGGTGTCATGTTTCCACCACTGCCGATCGGAGCTGGAGAGGATAAATACACGTGACTACTGCAAAGTTATTTGTCCTCTGAATGAATGCCGATTGTAAACTTTCCCACTGAAGAAAAAAGCCCAATTGTTAGTGAGTGTTTGTGGGTTTCTTTTGTCCAGTGAGAAAGGGGCTTTAGTTTGTTATGAAGAGTGGAGTAATAAATATTCTCTAAAAGAATAATGCTCTCAAATTGTTTGTCAAAGAGGAGGAGACACCTGAGGAAAGGAGAGGTGACTGAAGGAAAAGACATACTTAAAAGAAGTGACTTAAAAAAAACACATTATCTCGTAAACAGGACTAGAGAGGGGATTCCCTGTGGTACAAGAGTTGGGCCGTAAAAAACTAAATAGTACGAGGAGGAGGAGGAGGAGGAGACAGGAGGTATAAATTAGACCCTAGTTTGTGTTTGTCTGCTCGGGAAGACAGACGGGCAGAGCCCAACGCTAAACAGCAACAGGCCTCATTTGTGCATGGTAGAAAGAAAGGAATGATAGAGAGAGATGGAGACAGAGAGGGTTATTTAAGGCAGTCTGCAAAGACAGCGGTACTACTGTGGAAACAAGACCCGAGGGACGGTGGGAGCTTAGTTAAAGCGTGTTACAGAGAGAGGGAGAGACTGAGACAGAGAGAGAAATAACACTGTGGATGAGGAGAGACAAGAATGATAGTAAGGGAACAGGAGTGATATAGTATGAGAGACATAAGGAGAGAGGAAGTACAGAGTGAGTAAGCAGGTTTATTATAGTAAATATAGTTGCAGTAGTCTTAATGCATTTTGCAAAATAAACAGTACATTAAATTACAATAATATATTATTTAGTTAATTCATAATTTAAATTCAAATAGAAATTAAATTTGCAGCAGAACAATAAGATGCATTTAACAAGTAGTAACGTAGAACTTACCCATGCAGTGTGTTTTATTCATAAACAACTTTAAATCAGATCTGTCTGTGAAGGTGGAGCTAAAAAAAAATGTTTGTTGTTGGACCATAGGAATAACATGAACATGAATTTTAAAATGAGTGTAGTCCCCCTTTAAGAATCAGCTTCACTAACAAACTACAAGGAAGCATTCCAAGAAAAAGAAACATTTTTACTTTCTCTTGTTGTTTTTGTTTTTTTTCTGCATGACAGTTTTGAAAATGGAAGCAAGGCCTTAGTCACTAATTAATAAAACAGGAGAAACTTACAAATGGAGAAGGGACTTGTATAAAGATGAGAGAAAGAAGCAGACAAGAAATGAAGGGAGGAGGAGTAAGGGAAGGAACAAAACAAGAGACAAAAACAAGGGGTGTGAAGAGGAGACAAATAGAAAGAGGCAAGATCATTCCCTCCTGGTGAATAAACGAGCCATATTCTATTACTCCACGTGTAACTCCGTGCACACTCTCGCCTTCTCTTGCACTTGTTTTTCAATCACCTTCTTCTTCCATCTGTCATTTTCTCCCCCTTGCTGAAAATACTTACTGGAAGCCTCTTTGGGAAACAGAGTGTCAAAAATTCAGAATCCATCATGCACAGAGGCACACATACAACATCATAACTGAATCTGTATGGATGCAACATACTATAATTTTTGATGAAAACCACGAGCACCTTAGAGTGGGTGGCAGTGTTGTAGTACTCAAGATCAGGAGAGCACTTTTTGAAGGTCGGTCTTGGAATCGACCGTAGTTTTTATTCAGTGTTGTCTCAGAGACAAAGAGGACTCACGGTTTTTAATTTAAGACCAGTCAAGAGCACAGCTGCAGCCTGTGCATCGTCTGATTTATCTGTTAACATCATTACTGTGGTTGGATGTAAACCTAACAACCAATAACTTGACTCATTTCTAATTTGGTTGGTAAAAGACGTTTATATTGGTTTGCTCATAGAAAGCAAAGGAAAATTGTCAGAGATGAAAATTCGATACCTTTTGATTATTTTATCAATTATTTCTCATGGGACACTTATACTTACACACATATACAGTATATATGGCAATACATAAATCTTCATTTGTTTTCTGTGGGTGTTTTTTATGGGAATGTGGACCTTGGTCTTGGTCATGACTCGGTCCACTCTACAAGAATTATAGTTGGCCTCAAGCTGCTTCCTGGCAACACAAACCCAATATCATGGTGTATAAAAGACATAAAAAAACTAATGCACAATTATACATCAAATCAGATCAATGAAAGTGCAAAAAAAAGCACACTATCACTTCCTCATGAGCTATAGTTTAGCAGGTGAACAGACTCACTCCTCCTTGGACCTGTTCAGTCGGAGGTCAAGGTAATCTTTACTGCCCGCCCGAGGCAAGGAGCACACCCCCACGAGATTAAAAGAGTTATCTCCCTGACAAAGCAGAGTTTCTGCTGTCCCTTCTTATAGATTACATCTGCATTCTCTATACATCTCAGATTATTGTCCACTACTAATCCCAGTGCAGGAGGGTCCCAGAGGATTTGTGAAAGTGACGGTTTTGTCTTTGTTTTGGACAACTGGAGGAAACTGGTGTCACATGAATCCAGCAAACATGTTATGCCAAGTTTTACTGTGAAAGCTGTTTCCTTGACCTGTGCTGCCATGTCTGCTTATTTTAGGACATAGTTGGCTTTTTTTCCCCCTGTGGAGCTTGGTTGAAAATGTACAGGCCGTAGCCTATTCACTTGCTGCTTTTTTTTTTTTTAAATCGTTTCATAACTGTCCTTGCTTTCATTGTGCTTGTTATGTGTGACTGTTGGATAACATCCCCACATGTGGTCCAGCTCCACAAACTGCACAAACTGCACAATCACAAGGACCAGACTCAGGCACACAGAGCAGCAACAAATGAGTGATATTCAGTCAAATACAGATTATTATTTTTGAATAACAATCTATTATGTAGAAAGCTGAACTATACCAAGTCCAGTGTTTCTCAACAGGTCACTTGATCACTTGAGCACTTTAAAAAATAAACGTTAGCAAAAGTGTTGATGACCTCGTAACAGCTAGTTCAGTCGGACGCACTTGTTTCAAGGAATTGACCGTTTATAGAAATTGATTATACAATAACATTTGGTGGAAAAGGCTCTGCGTTTTGAAGGGTCTACCATTAGAAGAGTGTGTTAGCATATCTTTAACCAGTTAGTTAATTAGTGAAGGATCAATTCCAAGACTGTTAAGGGACTCCAGTATGCAGAAATATTTAAATACACCATTTTAGAATAGGTGTGTTCTGCATGCAAAAAACTGCATGGTTTTTGCCCAAAACTGCATGTGATTATTATAAAGTGGGCATGTCTGTAAAGGGGAGACTCGTGGGTACCCATAGAACACATTTTCATGCACATATCTTGAGGTTAGAGGTCAAGGGACCCCTTTTAAAATCGCCATGCCAGTTTTTCCTCGCCAAAATTTGCTAGTTAGAGCCTGGTACAGCCTCTGAAAAAAAAGTGAAGTCGGCCGAGAGCACTGGCGCCCTCAAGGAGTGGAAGAGGTTAATAAACCAACTGTATTGTCAGGGAAAAAATTGTAATATTGGATGATTTTGCAAAACTCCAGAGTATGTCATATGTAAAGTATAGTATCTTTTTTTTCGGGACGCAAACTAAGATCTGCATGAAAGTCTGAAGTCTTTCACACCCACCACCCTAAAACTCCACATCCTTTCTTTCACACACACTACCTCCAGCAGTCAAGTTTTTTCTGCTGTGAAAAAGGCCTATTCAGCTGGTAGCCAAGCAGTGGATAAAGTAGCTGATGCCAGCGTTACTTCAACCTAATGCAATGCTTCATTTCAGTTTTTTCATTACCTAAGAGATCTGCCTGACACCTGAAGGGTTAAAGGCCTTAATAAAGAAGCTCATTAAGGGCCATAAAAACAAACGGTAAAATCTTCCAAATAAGTGCGCATTACGTTTTCTATAAATTAATAATAGTGATAAAATAGAGGTTACGTCTGAAAGAATTTGTTTGTCCCCCGGCAACAATCTGGGTTTCTCATGTGGCCCCCCGAGGAGAACTAATTGCCCACCCCTGGTCATAATGGTGGTACTTGGAGAGTCAGATATTTTGGTACGTGGTGTAAAAAGTTTGAGAACCACTGATCTAGGATGTTCCACAACATTGTTTAAATGTTAAGTGTCTCATTGTGCTTCTGCTCTTGTTTGTTCTGTCCCGTCTCTTAACAGTCCATGGTCTTGCTGCTGCACAGCCAGCACCAGTACATCTTTGACTATGACTCAGGGGACCGTCTGTCAGCCGTCACCATGCCCAGCGTGGCTCGACACACCATGCAGACTATCAGATCCATAGGATACTACAGGAACATCTACAACCCCCCAGAGAGCAACGCCTCTGTTACTGTGGACTACTCTGAAGACGGACAGGTGTGTGTGTGTGTGTGTGTGTGTGTGTGTACTAAAACTGAAATTCATATTACATGATAGGATTTTTAGTTTTCCTTCTTTCTGTTATTTTCCTTTTTTACATACATAACAGCTTTCACACCATACACTTGAGTTAGAAGTGTCACCCATTATATTTTAAGTAGACAATGCAGTTCTACAGTAAATTGTTTTGTGACTGTGAGTCCCACCAGGTTGGCTTACTCATGATGAATCAGTATGATCAGCGACCCCTTCATCTGATCATCATTTTAATAATATTAAAGGGCTTATATCATGAAAAACTCACTTTGTCACATCCATCTGGGTATCTGGAGTGCCTACCAACCCACAAACTGGGAAATAAAGACGACCCAGTCAGTCTATTGTGGGCTGTCTAGATCAGAAAACATGTGATTCAACCAGCCAATCAGATGTGGCTCCCCTTCCTATGTCATATGCAGGCTCAGAATATATACCGCCTACTGCTGGAGATCTACCTTTGCAAAGGTGCACCATATTTTTCTCGCAAGCCAATCAGGGCTTTTTCAGGAGGGGGTCTTAAAGAGACAGACGCTAAAACGGAGCGTTTCAGATTCAGACAAACAGGATGAGAACAATAATGTGTTTTTTATACATTAAAGTGTGTAAACGTTGTTTGAGGAGAAACCCAAACTAAAAATCTGAAAATGAGGATGATATGTCCCCTTTAAAACTGAATTGCTTTCTCTCTCTCTCTTTCTCTCCAGCTCCTCAGAGTCGCCCATCTAGGCACTGGCCGCCGTATACTGTACAAATATCGCAGACAGGTATGCAATTTTCTGTTTTTACAGAGTTAACATAGTTAATAATAATAAAAATAATCATTATTAAGACTTGTCTGTAAATTTATGTTTATATATTGTAATATTTATAGCAACATTGGAGTATTAGATTAATTAATTATTTCATTTGTTCGTTAATCGTTATTTTCTGTCAACCCACATATGAATAGTTATATTGGGAATTCATTTGAATAAGATTTATTTTTCCCCAAGATCCTGAGCAGGATAATCATATACTGTATATATATATATATATATATATATAGGGAATAAATGGAAAGAAGATCTATTTTTGCATCGTGTACTTGAAAGTCATGACAGGGAGAGATCATGGATACAGCCCTGACCATGAAGAAACAGAGTCAGGTGGTCTGTTTTATTTCTCTCATCAGAACAAGCTGGCAGAGATCCTCTATGACTCAACACGGGTTAGTTTCACGTATGACGAGACCGCCGGTGTGCTCAAGACCGTCAACCTGCAGAGCGAAGGCTTCATCTGCTCCATCCGGTACCGGCAGATCGGCCCGCTGGTCGACCGGCAAATATTCCGCTTCAGCGAGGACGGGATGGTGAACGCGCGCTTTGACTACACCTACGACAACAGCTTCAGAGTCACCAGCATGCAGGCTGTGATCAACGAGACGCCGCTGCCGATCGATCTCTATCAGTTCGATGATATATCTGGGAAGGTGGAGCAGTTTGGGAAGTTTGGAGTCATCTATTACGATATCAATCAGGTAAGACAGGATTTACTGCATCCATTTAAATTGTCCTTAAATGATGGATAAGTAAGAAAAAGTACATCGTAAATCTTGACAAGGTGGATCAGACGTTGAGGTGATACTTTGATATTAGTCAGTGAAACATCCTCAATCTGACAATTTAAGTGTAGACTTTGGCATCACTCACAGCCCTCCAACCTTAATTGTCTGACTTTACTGTTTCACCCTCCCCCGTCCTTCCAAACTGAATTTTTTCACAGCTGCACCTGGCATCAAGGGGCCTCTCATTGGGGTATAGGAGATATGGCTATAGATCATATCACAACAGTTTCTACATTACTGATGATATGACAGAGTTATGTAATTGACAGCATTAAGTTTACTTGCAAATTACAAGTAAAATGTATCCCCTCAAGGACAGTGACCAATAAATATACATATCGTTTTTATTCAGATTGTTTACTCTGCATGGAACGTGAGTTTGGCCGGAGAATCGGAGCAGCGGTATTGCATTCGCTTTACCGCACTGTTGTGACAAAAAGAGAGCTGAGCCGGAAGGCAAAGCTCTCGATCTACCGGTCAATCTTCGTTCCTACTCTCCTACTCAGTCATGAGGGCTGGGTGATGACCGAAAGAACTAGATCGCGGGTACAAATGGCCGAAATTGGTTTTCTCAGGAGGGTGGCTGGCGCCTCCCTTAGAGATAGGGTGAGAAGCTCAGTCATCCCTGAGGGACTCGGAGTAGAGCCGCTGCTTCTTTGCGTTGAAAGGAGCCAACTGAGGTGGTTCCAGACACGACCAGCTGGGAGGAGGCCACGGGGGAAGACCCAGGACTAGGTGGAGAGATTATATCTCCACACTAGCCTGGGAACGCCTCGGGATCCCCCATTCAGAGCTGGTTAATGTGGCCCGGGAAAGGGAAGTTTGGGGTCCCCTGCTGGTGCTGTTGTTGCCCTCGCGACCCGACTCTGGATAAGCGGTTGAAGAAGATGAGTTTACTCTGCAAACATAATGTGTTTTGGAATGCGAACACTGACCCGCTCAAGAACACTTGAACCTACTTAACTTGTGAAGTACGTGTGTTACATAACAAAAGTACGGTAAACTAAGTCGACGTCTAATTTTGGTGTCGAACAGGACACAAACAGCGGTGTCCCGGGGTAAAAGTTATGTTTGTTTGACCCATCCATCGCCCCCAACCGTCACCCCATGTCACTCTTTAAATCCTCCTTTGCTACAGTCATGATTACTACTAAAGGTCGGTGTCGTGTTCTTTCATTCATATCGGCGATCAACCATGTGAATAATTGATAACGGCCTTCTGAAGCTACTAAAATGTGTAGCATGCCCCTTCTAAACTATATCTATGAGGCTGATAATCTCTGATAATGCCCATTCAATTTGCTGATAGCATTCAAAGCTGGTGTCTTAGGAGTGATTCTGAGATGCTTGATTAAAAAGGCCCTGAGCTATATGCTTGAATTCCTCAAATACAACCGGTGTGTTTGTGTCTACAAAGCAGGATGAAAACCTCCCTGAATGGCTCCTGTTTAGTGTTAATGCCCATTGTCTTGTCTGGTCAGTCATGTGTAGTCTCTCCAGCTGTTTGTAAACTGTTAGTCCTCTGAACTTGTCTTCCCCTGTCTCAGATCATCTCCACAGCAGTGATGACTTACACCAAACACTTCGACCAGCACGGCCGCATCAAGGAGATCCAGTACGAGATCTTCAGGTCTCTGATGTACTGGATCACCATTCAGTACGACAACATGGGACGAGTCACCAAGCGGGAGATCAAGATTGGACCGTTCGCCAACACGACCAAATACGGTTACGAGTACGACGTCGATGGACAGCTGCAGACGGTCTCCCTTAATGAGAAAATGATGTGGAGGTAGGATGATGACATTAAACTGAAACAAGCACCATCATTTGATGATGTTGATATGTTAATAGTGTAATTGTCCGGCCTTCCAGGTATAATTATGACCTGAATGGGAACCTGCATTTGCTGAACCCTGGCAACAGCGGTCGGTTAACCCCTCTACGCTACGACCTGAGAGATCGTATCACTCGTCTGGGAGATGTTCAGTACAGGCTGGACGAAGACGGTTTCCTGAGACAGAGAGGAGCCGAGATATTTGAATACAACTCCAAAGGTGGGAATTATTATGTTGGTGGCCCAGCATAGCAGTGTAAAGGCCCAGTCACACCAGAAAGTGACACAGCAAAGTTCATCTGTGTGGAACCATTGTAATTCGTCTTCAGTCTGCGTTTGTTGTGTTGTGTGAAACAAGGACCGACACTCACTTCGATCTCTGGGCTGGACTTTATTGCCCGATCAACAAACATGGAAACCCATTAGTCAGTCATGTAGGCACAGCAATCTCTAGGTGTGGGCACAATCCTCTCATACTGGCACCGAGCTGACATCAAAGCCAGAATGTATATGCTAAGGAGAAGCCTGCCAACCAATAGGAATCCACAATACATATACAAAACCAAATATGACTGGTTATAATGCTAGCAAGTGGAATCACCAAGAAAACTCTGTTACACATTCATCCTTATGAATTAGGCCACGCTAGAAGCTTGGTGACGTAGTGACTACTAGCAGGGCTGGTTGGTGAACTACTAGCTGGGAACATGCTAGCGCTAGTCTGTTACAATCATGGTCCACAATGAATTAACTTTGCTGTTTAAAATGCTGGTGTGAAAGAGCCTTAACAATGCCACTGAAATGTATACTACCACTGGGGGCCACCAAAGCCTGCATCTTTAGATTATACACATAGTTTAGTAGCTTTCAACAGCAACATTTAACTTGTTGTTGTCTCCACATCCTTATTCTTCCTTTTTATCCTGTAATTCAGGTCTTCTAGTTCGTGTCTACAGTAAAGCGGCCAGCTGGACCATCCAGTACCGTTACGACGGTTTGGGTCGGCGTGTGGCATCTAGAAACAGTCTGGGCCAACACTTGCAGTTCTTCTACGCCGACTTGAACTACCCCACCAGGATCACCCACGTCTATAACCACTCCAGCTCCGAGATCACATCCTTTTACTACGATCTGCAGGTAGCTATACGCTGGAGAAGTCCTTCTAAACATGGCGATATCATTGCTAATATACTGTATTTTTGTCAAACTTGACAAGGAAAGTACGTCAAATTTTGTGATTTCTTTTCCAAACTCAAATTTTCTCCAGCATCTCCAGCTAGAGAGAGACTCAAACATTGAATGTGGAGGAGTCTAGCTTTCTCTGCACAGTGCTCCCACTCGCTGCTATTTATGAGTCACTTTTGATTTATGACAGTCTGTGTGGAGCAGGTTTCCCTCCAGTGACCATAGGGAAAACATGGTGAATGTACAGCATCTCAATTAGAGAGGAGGTGATGGTTCTCTCTGTAGCAGCACCACTTCATCACATAAAAACACTTTAACTGCTTCACAGGTTAGGGAACCTGTAACAGTGTTTTATTGGGATGAATATGGTCACCCACACCTACAATAATTCATAATAATAATAATGGCATCATTATTTATGGCGGATTATGGAGTTAGAATACAACAGCAATAACAAAACTCATCATTATTATTATTATAATTATTATATTCATAATGTGTTTAATTGTGATGTTTATTGTTGCACAGGGCCATGTGTTTGCTATGGAGATCAGCAGTGGAGAGGAGTTTTATATCGCATGTGACAACACTGGGACCCCACTGGCTGTCTTTAGCAACAATGGACTATTGCTTAAACAGGTAGGTGTGTGTGTGTGTGTGTGTGTGTGTGTGTTGTTTCCTTGCAAAGGAAGAAAGTGCTTGATTCTATTTCGTTTATCAAATTCTATTAATCAGATCATAATCTATGTGTGTGTGTGTGTTTAGGTGCAGTACACGGCGTATGGGGAGGTTTACTTTGATTCCAACCCAGACTTCGTGCTGGTGATCGGGTTCCACGGAGGCCTGTACGATCCTCTGACACGACTGCTGCATTTCGGAGACAGAGACTACGACATCCCTGCCGGAAGGTATTCACTCGTTTCCAGTCCAAACATGAGAGGTTCATTCTCTTACAACAGGATGCTCTTCCAGCTTTGTCGTGGTCTCATCTGTTTTTTTTTTTAACGAAGGTGGACCACTCCTGACATCAGCACATGGACACGTGTCGGTAAAGACCCTCAGCCCTTCAACCTCTACATGTTCCGAGGCAACAACCCCGTCAGCAAGATTCATCAAGTCAAAGAATATGTCACAGGTAACGAGAAAACATTTACAGTATAAAAGCATTAAAGAAGAAGCCAGTACGTTTGGGGGTCTAGATGGTCCATCAGGAGACACTGAAGTAGGACTTTTTTTTCTGGTTCCAAACCAAGTGCTGTAAGCCAGTGTTTCTCAAACTATGGTACGTGTGCCACTGGTGGTACGTGTGCTCCCTCTAGTGGTATGCTGAGGAATCTCTGAAATATCTTTTAAAAAAATGAAATAAAATGAATTTAAAAACATTTATCAAAATACTACTACAAATGAAAATACCTTTACCAAGAGATCATTGAAATGGGATTTAAAATAAGTTTTGGCTTTGCTGTAATATTTTTATTTTGAAACAAAAAAACACATGCACGCACTACTACCCCGCCACGTAGCAGCTACGTAGTCGGGTAGTAGTGCGTGCAAAACATCCACGATTAGTGAGAAGCTAAACTGTGATGACAAGATAGTAAGCTGAGGTAGCTAAAATGATGAAGGGTTCAAAAACACTGCAGTCGTGGCTCCAAACGGGAACTATTATTATGGTTTTATAGAAGAGTTTAAGTGCCAGTTCTACCACTTTGTACAGCGTGGCTGTGGCTGACAAAAGTCAACAATAAGTAATATTATTATTACGAATAAATTTGCCTCCTGCGTGAACTGTGCATTGCTGACTAGGGTAGGCCTGCGCTACTGTATTTTAACATCGGTCTTAATGGTGGTACTTGTAGAGCCAAATATTTTCTGAGGTGGTACGTGATGTAAAAAGTTTGAGAACCACTGCTATAAGCTGTTTCAATGGAACTGCATTGCTAGGCAACAGCTTGGGTCAATGTTTACTTCCTACAACAAGGAACCTACAAAAGAAGGAAGGGTCATAAGGTCACTGAACTCACATTAGTGCTAAGCCCGTAGTATTCTATATATATTTGATTGTAATAGAGCATCTTTGTTATCAATATCTAACCAACCATCAAACTGTTAATGATATTTAGTAATATTAATAATAATAATAATAATAATGTTTCCTAGTATTGTCAGGAGGTGGTACTAATCGTCAAATTGTATAAACTTGTATAAATCTGGACCTTTATACAGGTACTTGCAAAATTAGGATGGTGCCACGATGACGTAATAACCCTTCCTTCTTTTATAGGTTCATCGTGCTGCAACAGGAAATAAACTTGGAACACATTTGGAATGTTTACATTTACAACTGTGAAGTGGTCTATGTAAGGGATAATGTACAGCGAGCCGGTCATTGTTGTAAAATAAACCCCGACTGGGCGATGCAGGACTGTGTGGGTTTATTTCATAACAATGACCCACTAGCTGTACATTATCCTGCTTCTTACACCGCTACTTACTTAAGAAATCAATACTTTGACACAAAAAAATGGTCCTCAAGAGTCCGACATCATACCTGCTCCCATAGCAACGGTCTGTTATAAAGAAATAACAGACAGCAGAATGCTGTGATTGGCCAATCAGAATTGAGTATTCAACAAAGCTGTGTAATAAATAAGTATCGACGTCCTTCAAAGTTCTATTCTAGATCCCCTTCTAATCACTACGGTTAATACTACATAAATACAGTAAATGTACATTTGGCAACCAAAACTTGTTTCAGCAGAATACTTTTAAGAAATACAGGGTGATTCTTTCATTTATTTGTAGATTATTCATTGTCTAAAGGTTCGATAAATCATGAAGAAATTTTAACAATATTCAAATGTTTTGTTGCGTCACTTTATTACTGCACTGGATGCAGTTTGCCAACAGACAGTATAGTGGAACTATATTGTTTCATGTTGTATTTCATCAGCCTGAATAATGAAGTGGGGGTAGGAATTCTATCACACATGCTATACTGATGAAAACTAATTATTTGTAAGTCTGCCTGTTTCCTTCGAGAATAGTTTGGTAGTAATAAGTAATAATTGGCATTAATGTTTTTGCAACATTGCCCAACAGTATGGTGAAATAATTAAAATGTTCCATCTGCCAGATGGAAAGTAAACTTATCTTGGGAGACATGAAGTAATCCAGCATAAAAGTTGGGTCAGATATAAATTATTTTGGATTGTAGTAATTGGAAGCTGCAACATTACTTTTTTTAGTAATGAGCTGCATGAGATGTTTGTTAAAGTTATTATAAGAAGTATGTTCAGCTGGTGCCTCTATTGAGTGCAAATCATTAAAGCAACACGACTTGAAAGCACTCGTCCACTTCTTTTATTTTTCTCTTTTCCTTCATCCACTGCTCTCTCTATCTCTGTAGATGTCAACATCTGGTTGGTCACATTTGGCTTCCATCTCCACAACGCCATCCCCGGATTCCCCATTCCCAAGTTTGACCTAACGCAGCCGTCGCTGGAGATGAAGAAGAGTCAGCTGTGGGATGACCTGCCTGTATGTATCCTAAGTACTCTTAGATAGAAAGGTTGAAAGAATCACAGATGCAGATGTGTGTTGTATTAACAGCAGACTGTACTCTGTCGTCATATCTGATGGGCAAATCCACATTTAACCACAAACCTTCAAGCATTGATCAGTGATGTGACGGCAGGTGTTTTGTTGTTACCTGTTGTGACATCACTGCTCATGGCTGTATTATTATGGTAAATGGTAAATGGACTTGCATTTACACTGATCAGACACAATGACCTTTAGGAAAGAAAAGTTTTCATACATGCAAAATAAAAACACAATAAAAGAAGAAAATAAGATGAAATGGAGAAGAAAGTCATGGAGCGAAACACATTCATAAAATCGAGATGAAAACTACAAACTGAAAATTGAGAAGGAAATGAAGCAGTTGAAAAGAAGGGAGTGAAAAAGGGTGAGAAAATCAAGATACAACCTGACTTCATAGAGAAAAGAAAATGAGGAAATGGAGGGGAAAGAGAGGAAACTGTTGGAAGAAATGGAGTGAGAATAACGAGGAGAGAGGACAATAAAGAGTCATCCATCGAAACCAATCCTTCTTGGCTCAAAGCTGCATTCTACTGCTCCTTCCTCTTTTCTTTACACTCACTCAGTTATGGTTGCTATTTATACAGGACAGGTTATCACACTTGCGCACAAAGAGTGAGAGACTGTGCTGAAATTCAGTGAAATAAAGACGCCAACATGAACACTGCTTAATGAAGACAGAGACTAAAATAGATGTGGCAGATTCAGAAAGGAACTGGGAGGAAAAAAACGACAGAAAATGAGGAGGGAAAGGAGAGAGACTTGGACCGACTGGCAGTGTTCTTTGAAGTGCGAATGTACTGGACTTATTGGTGCAGTTTGGGAGCAGTAATGGCCTTTCTCACCGGGAAATTCAGAAGCTACAGGGGTGTTGATCGGCCAAGGCCACACATGTACATGTGCACACACACACACACACACACTTTTATGTATTGGCACCAAACAATTTGCAGTTGAGTTCCTCTTTTGCTTCTTTTGTTGTGTGTGTTTATATCTTGTTAGTTCTTTAGTGCAGTGCCATTCTGCAACTGCTCCTTTCTAGTTTATTCTGGTTTATTTCGCAGAGTGCAAAATGCAATAATAATAATGACATACAGAAAACTGATAGATACAGCCAGACATCTCATTTTCTCTCCCAGTCCCTGGGAGGGAGAATCAAAATGTAATACACACATATGACATAACAATAACATACACGTACAGATATTATTGAAATAATACAGAGCAACAGCAGAAGTACAAGCTACGTTCTGAATATGATTCGAAAACAGTCTCTAAGGCCTTGGTTGCACTTTTCAATGTGACTTTTGTGATGTTAGATACGCCCAATCGGGAAACATTTAATTTCCCATAAAATTATTCACAGTAAAAGTCTGCTGTTATTTATGCTGCTTACTCTTCCTCCCTGCAGTATTAGTAGAAAGCTCCGCTAATAGAGCGCTACAGGAATCAGTCCTAAAACCCGGAAATGAGTTAGCATTTTAGCACTTCCTGTTCCCTCGTCTGTAAGTCAATGGGTTTCTTTGAATGGGTTTTAAGCTAGATGCCTGTCTATGGAGGTCTGTGGTTAACACAATAAGCTGAAGAGATTTTAACGTTTTGTTCTATGATATAAAATACGTCAGTAAATATCCCACTCGTGAATTTTGAAGCCTTTATGTGTCTTAAAAAGACGCTAACAAGTGCTTAAATGAGAATACTAAACTTCATCACGCCGTCTCGTCCTCCTTTACTTGTTGTGTATACTCACATTCATGCGACCGTGGTGTAGTTGCTTTTGTGAATGCATTCATGCTATAAAAATTACAGAAGTGGTGTTCATCTGTGAAGATTATCTTGCTGAGCAAAACCTGCAAGTCTCGTGAACATTTGTTTGCCACAGAGCTGATTTTCTGCAATAATCCAAAACCCATTGGAACAATCCCATTGGCTTTTTGTCAAGGGAACCAGGGCGATGCTAACTTACTGGTTGGCCTACAAAAATACGTCATCCCTGTAAGCACTGTATTCGGTGACAAACGTATTTAATGTCCTGTCAATTCTTCACAATAAAAGTCCCCCATTACTTCCGTCAGTAGCTTTTATTTTGAAGCAGCAAATTCAGGAAATGTTGGGTTTTCATCAGCAGTGACCTAACACGACTCCAGCCCCGGGTTTCCTCCTCTTCCCTTTGCTCTCACTCGAGAGAGGAACTCCCGTGTGTGGGCGAGGGGGGAGATGATGCGACGCGTACGTCTGATAAATTGTCCGGATTGTTGGCTACATGCTATACACACACCTCACTGAGATATGAACTCAATGCGAGCCAGGCCAAAGAGCAAGATCCGATCTAGGAATGGTAAATAGACTTGTATTCATATAGCTCCTTTCTAGTCTTTCGACCACTCAAAACGCTTTACACTACATGTCCGCATTCAGCCGTTCACACACACACATTCATACACTGATGTCAGAGGCTGCTATACATGGAGCCAACCTGGCTGAACTATAAGTACTCATTCACCCCCCGATGGCACGGCCTTCAGGAGCAATTTGGGGTTCGGTATCTCGCTCGAGGACGCTTTGACGCCCCGAGCGTCCTGGCATGATCGTATGACAAAAGTCGTATTGAAAAGAACCACGGTCTAAAATTCATTAATTACAGTTGTCGTAGTTATGAGTACAAATGAATATTTACACTTTACCATGACAACCATGTAATCACTGTTCTTTTTCAGTGTATCTACTCTTTGCCACTTCCTACTGTCTTGTTAGGGCAGTGGTTTTCCCCAGTAAGCTACCAGGCCACAGAACTTATTGTCTGTATTATCATGCAGTGTTTTTTTAATGCATTGTTTGTCTACTGTACTTATTATATGTTAATGATGTCTTAAAGAGAAAGCAGAACATAAAGTCAAACACTCTGGTCTTTCTCTCGTCCACAGACTATCTCAGGTGTCCAGCAGGAGGTGACTCGTCAGTCTCGGGCCTTCCTGTCCTTCGAGCGCATGCCGGAGATCCAGCTCAGCCGGCGGCATTCAGACCACGCCAGACCCTGGCTGTGGTTTGCCACCGTCAAGTCTCTGATCGGCAAGGGCGTCATGCTCGCCGTGATCCAAGGCCGCGTGGTGACCAACGCTCTCAACATCGCCAATGAGGACTGCATCAAAGTGGCCGCGGTCTTAAACAACGCCTTTTACCTTGAAGACCTGCATTACACGGTGGAGGGACGAGACACGCACTACTTCATCAAGACCAGCCTGCCCGAGAACGACCTCAGCGCGCTCCGGCTCACCTCAGGCAGGAAATCGCTGGAAAACGGCGTCAACGTCACGGTGTCCCAGTCCACGACGGTGTTGAACAGCAGGACGCGGCGCTTCGCCGACGTGGAGTTGCAGTACGGCGCCCTGGCGCTCCACGTGCGTTACGGGACGACGCTGGACGAGGAGAAAGCGCGAATCCTGGAGCACGCGAGGCAGAGGGCGCTGTCGGACGCCTGGGCCCGCGAACAGCAGCGGGTGAGAGACGGGGAGGAAGGAGTTCGGCTGTGGACGGAAGGAGAGAAAAGGCAGCTGCTAAGCAGCGGGAAGGTTTTGGGTTACGACGGCTACTACGTCTTGTCCATAGAGCAGTACCCCGAGCTAGCCGACAGCGCCAACAACATGCAGTTCCTACGGCAGAGTGAGATAGGGAGGAGGTAACACGGCATCAACAAAACGTCTAAGTTCTACCCCCCGGGACTGTCAAAGACTAACAAAAAGATCAGTTTTAACACAAAAATGGATGTCACAGACTCAACTGTCTTGAGACTCAAAGTAGCCACTGAAGAGACCCCGCGTTTGCAAATTAGTTTTATTCCAAGGACGGTAAAGTAGGATTTGTAGTGATCTCTTCAACGCGAACGACCTGAAACATGAAACTACAGTTTAAAAACAGTCTTCATGAGCCTGCAACGAAGTTCAGTCTTTTGACCAATGCCTTTTCTCTCTCTTTCTTTTTCTATCTATCTTTTCTTTCTTTGGCCCTGTCGTCTGCCTTTAAACAGCCTGCACGCATGCCCCTCCCCCTCTCTCTGGTAGGCGGGGCTAACCTGAGTGCTATAATCGTGCGCTACTAGCTGTGAAACAGTGGGATGTAGAGACTCGTTCAAATAGCCGACTGAGCATTTTCCGCAGCCATCACGACTAGATGAGCCTCCAAGCATTTAGACAGTTGTAAACTGTCAGAGCAGTCAATATAACACAAATGTCTGTGGATCCCTCGCAGATGTTGCAGGTATCATATCTGTGTGGGTCCAGGTGTGACCCGTCCGCTCTGGGTTATAGACCTCTGTGAGCCATGTCTATAGAATCTATTGTTTCCATGGCTGAAGGAACTGGAACTGAACTATTGTGGACTCTCTCTAAGAGAGACGGGCACAAAAAAAAAGGACTACAATTTGTACGAAGGAGGGAAAAAAAAGACTTATTTTCTGTTTGGATTTTTTGTTTTTTGTTTTTATATATAAACTTGCATTTGCTTCAGACAAAAAGGGGATATAAAAAATGAACAAAAAAAAGTTTACATACTATTACCTATACCACTATTACTATTACACCACCACCACCACCACTACCACCACCACCGGAATGGACCATGATCTGAACTAAACGAAACTTTGATTTGTGTTTTTTGTTTCCTTCTTATCTATTATCTGTTTGGTCAGTTCTAAAAACCACTCCTTCTCATCCCCTGTGCTTTTACAAGGTCTATAAATTTGTACAGTTTCAGACTACAATCGACGGTGGTCTGTGAGGAAACGGGAGGCGACCACATTGCCACGGCTGTTGCTGATACTTTGTGGACCGAGTGGGCTCACCGGTCCTGTAAAACACTGGTCCCCTGTCAGCCCGGGAGTCTTTCACTTCTGCAAAATGTGACTCAGCCTCATAATGCATAGACCTTGTGATTTTATTGGTCGAAAGGTAGTAGTATTGCTTGCAATAGAAACATGTTGTCATGGCTTTGGGGGGGCAGGGTTGCTGTGAGTAGTAACTAATCGTTGCTTCTCTCCTCTTTTTTGCTTGTTTCTCCTTAAAGGGACAGTGCATCGCCATCAGTGACTTTAATGAGTAACGGTAATAGATCAAAAATCGATGTGGATGTTTTTCTCATTGATTGTGGGTCTCTGTACTCTTATAGAGGAGTTTTCTTTGTGTGTATGTGTGTTTACAAGGTTGGGAAGGCATCTTTAATCATTTTAAAGGAAAGAACAGGAACTTTACACAGAGTGTTAACATCATATGCTACCAATCCTTTTTTTCCAGAGACGAGTTGACAATGTTTTATGGGTTGATCTTTTTTATTTTGAAGGTTGAGAAATTCCACTTATCCGTACATCAATATTAGTCTCAGAGAAAGTAATTTATGTACAGTGTTTCTACGGTAAAGAATAAAAATCCTTGAAACTATTGTTTGTTTTTTTTACTGTGTTGTACATCTGTGTTTCTTTTGCAATCCGCTCTGAAAAGCTGCTAGCAATGATGAATGTGGCATCACAGTTCCATACAGCTTTGTCCTCGCGGCAAATCAACATTCTCAAAGCTCCTCAAAGTTCTCAGTTTTCGCCGCCCATCTGCGTCCGAGTAGTTACAAAAGTTTTGATGTGCACGGACAGGAAAAAACCTGCTGCACGGAACCCCACGAAGGGCCATGCCTGATGGTGTGACATCACGTTGGCCGTGCGGACACTCGCGACCCTCGTGGATGCGGCAAGCATAAATCATGCTTTAATCCCCTTGGTGCTGTTCCTTCGGGTTTGTGTGAACACCGCTCTCTGTAGTCCACCTCGAAGGGAAGGTCTCGGATCGCCTTAAAGTGAACTCTGGAGCAGTATGAACACCATTTGAACCAGTCACAGGAAGCGTACCATTTATGTGTCATTACATTGGTTAAAAATAAAACGCTTGCTTTTCCTGTTTTGGTGACTGGTGAACTAGTAGCCTGTTTGTGTGTTTGCTACCACTGAATTTGATTAATTTACTGTTTATCAGGCCACAAATGAGACAATAACTAGTTAGCACACCCCGCAGCCCAGTCCCTGCACCTCACTCCCCACCACCAAAGCCTTGGCCACACTGGGAACGTTAGGAGCGCTTGGCGGCTGTGTTACCTGTTGTTTTTTATTTCAGCATCCATGTTAACAGGTTAGAGCAGCCACACTCACACGCGGCTCAGCTGCATCTCAGCTGCATCTCAGCTGCATCTCAGCTGCATCTCAGCTGAGGTTCGAGGTCTCGCCTAATTTTGATGCAAGCTGCGCGGCTCACAGCAACAACAGACAGTGAAAGTGATCTATTGACTGTATATTGACATCATATCAGCAACATTAAGAAGAACTGAAGATCATGCAGTGACCAACTTGCTACCCTCAGGATCATCATTGAGCAATCCATAGAATGGCACACACCTGTTTATGTCAATTTCATTGACTTTGAAAAAGCATTCAACAGCGTAGACCATGAGCTGCTATGGAACCTCATGGCACACTATGGAATCCCAGTTTACCCAAAATACATCAACATTATCAAGAACACATACTGTACAAGGACATGCAGTGCCAAGTGCTCCACCAGGGATGCGCACAAGACAAGTGCTCACTGGAGTGAGACAGGGCTGCTTGCTTTCCCATTTCCTCTTCCTCTTATGCATCGACTGGATCATAAAACAAACAACCAACAATAAAAAGACTGGCATCCAGTGGAGTCTGACAGAACATCTTGAAGACCTCGACTTTGAGGATGACAACAAATGCAAAACAAGTCCCATCTGCTAGAAAAGACTGCAGCTTAGCTTGGACTCAAAATAAATGGACCAAAAACCAAAATCATGCAGATCAACAACAAAAGCATGAAATGTGATTATTTCTTGTGCAATGTAATTATTCATTAATGTGTAATTTCGCTTTGGCAATAATGTAACCTGAACATTCATGCCAATAAAGCTTATTTGAATTTGAATCCTATAACAGTCGGGGACCAGCCACTGGAAGAGGTCAACAAATTCACATATCGAGGGAGTGTTACAGCTGTGGATGGTGGAACAGAGGAGGACATAAAATCAAGAATCGTAAAAGCAAGAACAGCATTCAACATACTGAACCAAATCTGGAAATCCAAAAACATTTCACTAAAGACCAAGCTCAAAATCTTCAACTCCAACGTTAAAACAGCTGTATGGATCAGAAACCTGGAAGACCACCACTAATATCATCAACAAGCTGCAGACATTCACTAAACGCTGTCTAAGACGCATCCTTGGGATCTACTGGCCAAACACCATCAGCAACATCAACCTGTGGGAACGCACCAAACAAGAGACAGTAGAAGTACAGCTCAAAAGGAGAAAGTGGAGCTGGATTGGACACACTCTAAGAAGCAAAACGGCAATAACCGAGCAGGTACTGCCATGGAACCCACAAGGCAAACGGGGGAGAGGAAGACACAGAAGATGGCCCAAGACAGACAAGGGTGGAAACTATTCATCAATGGCCTATGTTCCGCAAGGAATACAAAGGCTAAATGAAAAAAAATTTAAAATGAATGTGTCTATGGTGAACCAGGCACAGTTGAATGCCTAAACTTATATTTCAGACACACACAGGAAAGCTGCTCTGAAGCCACAGTCACCTACATTTGCATGTTGAATGTTTCTGACTGGACTTTTATAATAATATCTGGTTGAAGCAGAAGTAATTTAAGAAGTTGAGCTCTCATGCGGCCCAAATGGTGAGAAGGTAAAGACTTCTTTAACTCTGCTTTCTTTCTTTCTTTTCTGTCTCGGAACTGTCTCCTCCTCTCGTTTTTGCTTGAACTTTGTTTCAACACACTTCTTCAGGATGAGAGAGCGGGGTAAGACTCCTCTGCTCTCAGCAGTAGCCTTATCTCAGCTACATCACACTGACTAGTCATTTAGGTTATGTCAACAAGGATTTTCTTTCACTCAGGCTCTGATTCACATTAGATCATTTATGCGGAACTTTGCTCCCTCTCTCCCTTCTCCTTCATGGCTTCTCCGACTGCATTGAGGACGGCAGTAGCCTGGGGAGGGGGGAGGGAGCAGGGGGTTGCTGGTTTGAATCCATGAAAGAGTAAAACAAAAGTACAGACCACCAAGTAAAAAGCCCATATGGTTCAGACTATCAACAGCAAAACATACCAACCACGCCAACCACGCTGGCTGACCTGCAACGAATCCTGATTGAGGAATAGAACGCCATCCCACAGCAATGTGTGACCAGGTTGGTGACCAGCATGAGGAGGAGGTGCCAGGCTGTTGTGGCTGCGTATGGATCTTCCACCGCTACTGAGGCTCCTGACGGTGTATTAAATGAATAAAGTGTAAAATTGCCAATATGTCTTGTTTGTTCCTTGTTACTGATAGAGAGTTCAATCATCCAATCCACCAAACAACTCAAAACAAGAGTCAACACCAACAGGAGAATACACTGTTTACCATTGACGGAGCATTTTGGCAAATTTCACTTGGGCGCTACCCACATAATCAGCTGTGCTGCGCATCCCACAAAAGCATGATCCTTACAAATTGGACATCATTGAGAGGGTAAATAAACAGGCTCTCCAACGATGTAAAATACAATGCAAATTAGCATTGTAACAACAGAGAAATAATCCACCAAACACAAATTTCCAAACTTTTTTTCTGAGTTTATATATATATATATGTTCTTAATATGCCTTTGTCTTGCTGTTATTATTTCCTTTTATTTATTGTATACTGTATAACTTACTTTTTTTAATGGCACTTCCCAGCAAAAAGCATTTCACACAATCGTGGTACTTGTATAACCGGTGTGACAATAAACATCTTGAATCTTGAATCTCTACTTTTATTTATTACTATCTCTTAATTTCTCCTGCTTTGTATGTCTTTGTGAAGCACTTTGTACTTTGTTTTTGAAAAGTGCTATAAAAGTAAAGCTATTATTATTATTATACAAAACGTAAATGCATGGCACTTATAGTGCTTTTCTATCTGGGCCATTATTGCTATCATTATTTGCCTCACCAGCTGAATAAATGAGATCTGGTGTTGTCCACAGGACTTCTCAAACCAGAGTGATCTGTAAAGTCTGAAGCAAGCCCTTAGTTATACGTAATTAGCTAAATGCATTATTTGGAAAAGAAAATTAAACTCTAAATCATCAGCCTTGATGTGGCAGCAAGAGAATCTGACCTATTTTCGGTCTTTAAGAAATTACAAGAACACACGGAAAGAATGGAGGTGGCTGAAGCTTTTTTGTGCTCCATTCCTGTTTGTTTTTAGATTATTTCCTTTGCTTGTGCTTTTTCATGCACGTCTGCTGTGGGTTTCTACATGCTGAGTATGTTATGTAATTGTGAGCAAGGCTGTGACTTGGTGTACTCATTTATTTAGCTGATGAAGACTCCCTCTCACGCATTCTTTTCCTCCTCCATCGTCCATCTTTTCCTCAGTCTGCCCCTGCTTCTCCCCCCCGAGAGTGCTTTGTCACTTCTGCTCTGTTCTTCCCTTGGTAGTGGCTTGGCTAATATAGCATGTGATTTGATTGTACCCGCTCCCCGTGTTTGTGTACTATCTGCCTCTCGTTCTTTGTTTAGTGGCCAAAACCAAAATGCAGCCCAGTCCAGCGATGCAGAAAGTGCTTTATGTGTCTCATCCGACTGTGGTTTTCAACAGGAGGTTGGAATCTCAAGCTGGTGGCGGATTAGTTCATTAGTAATATTTTACTGCCTCGTTGCACAAAATGAACATATTATATCAGTGGGGGTTCCCAGATTTCTGGCTTTCCACATACTCCACACCCCAAGGTATTTCAATACATGCCCAAACTCTCAACCACCCCCACTGTGAACTTTTGTTCAGCGATCTGTGCAAGCATTAAGGAACAGACAGCCACCAAACCAGGTGTTGGGCCAAGTTGTTCGTTTCCTGGAAACAATGAGTCCCTGGAATGTTCATGCCAGGGAATAAAATATCAAAACAATTAACAATTTGTGTTCTTTTCCTATCCCTTGACATTCAAATAGTTAAAAACAACCTTTATAAAAAGAGCCAAAAAACACCCGATCCTTTCTATTTTCCTGCTGTTGAGCAGAGATTACATTGTTGGTGATGTTATCTCTAACCACCAGCTTCCACTATCCTCTTACAACTAATTCAGGTTTGTAAAACTATTTATTAATATTATTCTGGATGAAAAGTTTGGGAAAACAAAGTTTGTCATAACACCTTTGCCACAATGTCTAAAATGCCTAGTCCTAAAGTCAAACAGGCCATTGCAAGGCTGCTCACATTTACATTTATATTTGTTGCACTAATACATATATGATGGAGATATAAAGAAAAAATTCCGTCATCATGGCTTTCGCGTGGTGCGCGAAGGCTCCGCAAGTTGTCGCGGTGCTCTGTCGTGCACCTCTGAATATTTGTAAAGTAAATTAATTATCTGATTAATTAAAAGTAAATTGTAAATTTTAGTAAAATATGATGCACAGTAGCCAGTATAGCCACATAGTACATACTGAAGCCTACATATTTGTTGTAAAATGTGTTTTTAAAAGCAAATCTATCTTTTTAAAATCAAGTTGAAGACAAGTAAACACACCAGCTGAGCACACACACAGACCATGGGAAGAGTTGTCAGGGTCTGTATTTGGGTACAGAGTAATGATTCCAATATATTGGTGAACACTTGCTACAGAAATGAGCAGCAAATCAATCCGACAGTGAAATGGGCTGCTGGATGCATTTACTGAGACAGTTCCTTCCTCTATGCATGATAGTCAATATAGGAAAAACAATGACATATCTGTGACCAGAGGCCCAGAATGTTCACATGAATATCTTTATTCTAGCAGAATGTCAAACAGCAGCTTGCCGATGGAATATTTGAACAAATGCAATTGAAAAAACACAAACCTGGCATTTGTATTTTATTCAAAAGTACAGCATGGAGAATAACAGGTGAGTGAGGGAATGGCCTAGATCTAAGGTCAAGATCCAGATGTTTAACACTTTATGGAAACTTGCTGCATTCACATTGTGGCAGAAAACAGCACTGGGCTTTCATCTGTGTTAAACGTACGTTCAGACTGAAAATCGCTTTACAGTTTGCCTCTCTCTCTCTCACACACACACACACACACACACACACACTTCTACATTTCCATCTATTAGTGTTCATGTCAAAAAGGTCATATCACTTATAGATGCCTAATAAGAAATTCAGAGCATATCTATGATTGAGGCATTGCCTCCACACGGCTCCCAACATGCCGACAACTGGCTAATGATGCCAACAGTGCTAACAGTGCAAACAACGGCAACGCTGCTTGCAGAGGTAACGGTGTTAACCTGGGGAGGGACCAGAAGGTGAGTGCTACGCTTCTGTGACGACCGGAAAAAGAAATAATAAAAAGAGCAAGAGATCGTGAGGGTGAGCGGTTACATTAGAAGAGACAGACATCGCGGTGGTGCTGTGAAAGAGATAAACAAAACTTATTTTCTGATTGCTTCATGGCGGTTACGTTCTAAAGCACAAATATATAACCATCAAACACACAGATTATTTACTGTGGAGACAGACGCTCATTTCATTCATCACATCCAATGTGTATCAGTATATGCAGCAGTAAATGTCAGCGCAGTGAGACAAGTTTTTAGAGTTAACAAGTGGACACACTGAACTGCAGGCTGCAGATTGTGTTTACTGCTGTGACCACCAGCAGCCCTCGTCTCACGTCATGTTACTTTTTCATACATCAGTGGACTAATTTGCCTAATCTTCACAGGTAACCACAGTGGAAACGCAGGCAACAGTGGGCTGAAGGAATCTTTTAGTTCCTGGAAAAGTAGTTCCAGGGACTAAAAGACCTTTTTGGGTCCAATGGCATCACGTGATGGACCCAGAAGTTGTAATTACACGGTTTAGCCAATATGAGGATTTGCTTCAAAGCTCGGCACTCCTCCTGGGGGGCTGGGAGCAAATATGTTGCCTAATATATTAGACCAACAGTAGTTGTGGTCTTGTTCATTTGAACGTGGCCAGTCCGTCGGCACAGTGGAGGTCGGGTAGATGTTGAGCCAGGCCCAACTTTTGCTTCAACTCAACACGACGTTGTCCAGCAAGGCACAGGGTTGGTCAATCATATGCATGCAAGCCAACATTGCTATTTCTGCTGTTTACCTCATGATTATTGTTTTACCAAAGATAAAATAACTGTGATAATTGTAAAATCCTGTCTGTGACTAATGTAAATTGTTATTCTGTTAAACTGATCAACCTTTAAAAGGAACAGTGTGTAACATTTCGGGGGGGGGGGGGGGGGGGGGGATCAGAACAGAAATGGAATATAATATTCATAACTATCTTTTCATTACCTGAAACTAAGAATCGTTGGCTTTTTGTTAGCTCAGAATGAGCCCTTCGTATCTACATAGGGAGCAGCATCTCTTCAAAAACTCACTTTGTCAGTACTTGTGTACATCCATCTGGGTATCTGGAGTTCCTACCAACCCACAAACTATGAAATAAGACGACCCAGTCAGTTTTTTGTGGGCTGCCTGGATCAGAAATCATGTGATTCATCAAGTCATTCAGATTTGGCTCCCCTTCCTACTGTATGTCACATGTATGCTCATTAGAATATACCGCCCACAGCTGGAGAACTACCTTAGTAAAGGTGCACAATATTTTTTTCTCTAGCCGATCAGAGCAGACTGGGATTTCAGGAGGGTGTTTTAAAGAGACAGGCGTGTTTCAGACAGACGATGAATACAGGTATATTCAGACAGACAGGAGGAGAAAACATTTTTTTTTTTTAACATTAAAGCATGTAAACATGTTCTAGTATGTATATAAAATGAGTATATGTCCCCTTTAAATGGCCATGGAAAAGGCCAAATGGTTGGAACATGATTGCACTACCCACATCAAAAACTGCTAATTTATTCTTTAGCCCATGTCTTAACTTCTAAGTTTCATAAAAGTATGTTCAGCAGTCTAAAAGCTAACAAACCAATGAAGAAGGACCTAGTGTCCTATAACACTGTCTAGCATGATGACTTTTCAAGAATAATAAACACAGTGGACACTAGACATTTTATTGACTTTCAACTGCACTGACAGCTGACACAGTGGAAGGAATATATGAAGGTATGAAGACACAATTGAGAACCATTTCCTGAGGCCTGTACTATGAAGCGAGTTCCACATACCCAGGGTATCTTCTCCTTATCTGGCTTAACTAACCCTAACAAACGAGATCCAGCTAAGCGGTCCTACGAAGGTGGTTATCAACTCTGTAAATCAACCCAGGGTTTCTCAATCTGGCTGTGAGCGCGTTCACATGAACGGAGCGGACAGACAGGCAGAGCGGCACATTTTACAAAGGAAGAGCAAACTATATTAGACAAATATGAAGAAGTTGAACACTTAATCCAGACTAAAATCAAAACAGTTGAAGCTGCCAAATGTAGGAAGGACAGCTGGCAAAAAAAAAAACTCCTTATGTGTGAATGCGTAAATTAACAGATTTATTAATTTAACGGAATACTCAAAAGTCAGATATAGTTGTCTAGATATAAATAGCTTTTAGATGAGTTATGAATGAATGGATTACACTTAATTATGCCCATTAACAAGGACGCGGCGTGTATGACTATTTCAGCCTTCTCTCAGCTGCGTCCTCGTCTCCAGCGGTGTGAAACAGACTTGAGAGCTAGTAAAAGAAAAGTAAATATAAAAATATACTTCAAGGCGGTAAACACCCCCAGCATAAATCCAGATGTCCTTCCTGCATTTGTCAGTGTAAACTGTGTTGTTTTTAGTCTGGATTATGACTTTAACTTCTTCGTATTATTATAATATTATCATACGATCCGCGCACCGAGCTCCGATTGGTCAGTAGGCGGTGCTTTCAAATGAGTTGATCTCTTATCTGGAACATAACCTGCTGCGGAGTAAGTTAGGTGTTCAGCATCAGTTACCATGGCGATCTACCCCGGTAAGAAGTGATCCACCTTCGTAGGACGGAAAACCCTGAAGGGTTAACCCTGAAGTTACCTCGCTAACGCCAAATCCTGCTTCGTAGTACAGGCCTCAGGTCACTTATGTGAAGCACACATGTACATCAAAACACAGACACATTATGTAGAAATGATTAGCTTTCATATGCTCGTTGTACCAGCATGTTGGACAGAATAACAGCAAAATAATAAACTTCTGATCTTAACAGCAGGTAGTCTTGGAAAACAATGTGGTATTACGATCCACAGATACAACATGTTTTTAAAAGCCATTTGGCACCATGAAAGATATATAAAATAAGAAATGGTGTTTGTCTGCTGCCTCGTGTTGGTACAGTTGAAAAAAGAAAACAGAAACTTTGACTCACCAACTGAAGACAGCAACATCTTTCAGAAAACAATTTTAAAATGGTCATTAAAACAACATATCCCCTACAGGGAATGAGTGTACATATAGCAGTATATATATATATATATATATATATATATTACATACAGTGTGTAGTGTGTGAAGATAAGAGAAGGGCAGCGCTAATAATGGAATAATTGGGCCGCATTCACAAAGCAGCTCCATTAATCTGGCAAATTGGTGTTATTTTGTAATTTAAAAGCAATTATCTTGTTAGCCTTGAAGAACCAGAGCTACCACAGGTCATAGGTGTGCTGTCAAAGCTTTACGGGAGCCGTAGTTAAAGCTGTAGTACACCATTAGATGACCATTTCAATTTTCAAAGAGCGTCAAATGAAAAAATAAAATACAATAAAAAGTAAAACACAGTGGCTACAAACAGATCGGATGAACCACATTGCAAAAAAAACTGATTTACTGGGAAGCTTCCAGTGTGAATGTGAAAGGTCAAACGAACTGAATGTCAAGGTGCCTCTACACTAATCTGGAACGTTGTTTGAAAGGAGGGAAAAAAAAAAAAAAAAACCAACAGATCCAGGTTTTTCCCCTGTGCAGACAGCCATGAGGAGATCTGATTCACCACACAAAAGATTTTAAAATCAAACACTCAAGAAAAGTGTGTTCAGAGTCCCGGTGTATGCCCAAACCCAAAGGGAGTTCTAAAAGAAAAGAAGTGTGAAAGCAGCATTGAAAGACCTTCTGCCACAGCCATCCACAAAGGGGCGAAGCGTCAAATTAAACTATCTTGAATATCCGGTTAATCAAAATATCAAAAGATGCCAAAGTCGAGGTATCCTTCAGTTTTCCTTTGGACAAAGCAGGGGGGCAAGAAGACATACAGAAAAGAGGCATCAAAGTCCCTTTCAATCTTGTCATCCTCCCTCTACTTCTCGCCTCATTCAGCAGCTCCCCAAGGTGAGCCGTTTGCATTTTCACTTGGTCGCGCTGCTCAGCATTCCAGGGTGGTTAATGGAATTAAAATCTAATGACAATCTCAGTCCTCTTGGGCTTGAACTGCCTGCCAGAGCACACAGAGGGAAAAAAAAACAACACACGCATTAGTCAGGGACACAGGTATGAGGACACACATTGGAAAACAGCACATAAAAACATGGATGAGGATGAAAGTCACTTCTTCATTATCTTATCAAGTCATACTTTCATCAAGTCAGCGTCCTGTTGCTCGTGCTTGTGCTCGCTCTACATAGACATGAACGAGCATCGGTCAAAACAGTGAGGCGACACACGTCAGCTAAAACCACAATATCACTCTATATTTCAGCTGCTTGGCAGTAATGTTAGCTGACCAGACGAAGGTCTCTCCATGAACCGATGCTGATCCTAGTTTGGCTTTTCCTGCCTCAGCCTCCCGACCGTGGTCGGAGGGAACAGGGAAGACACTGGAGTTTTGGTCGGAGACGATAAGGTTACTCGCTCCGGAGCCCCGTTACTTCACACGACACGGGAAACCTCTGTTGGTCTGGAGGAGCTGCAGCAGTTATTTCTGCACAAACTTCCACTGTACATTCACTAGATATTCTCAGACATACTAACTCTTCTGCTGTGTGTAGTGTGTGCGCATGCACGTGAGTTTTTGTCTTATCCCCGTGGAATGAGTTAACCAGCCAATTTGAAGAAAATCAAGGTATACTGATTATTAGCACAATAACAATATCAACCTTTAATTCTAAAATATTAGTACTTCCCTTAGTCAGTAAACTGTGTGGCAAAGTAACAAGTTGCTCTGCTGTTTATACGTATTAAAATCAGCCTTCTGGCTCATTCTAAAAAGGTCCTTACTATTCACTCTTTCTTCACCTTTAGTCTGTTTCCACCACGCCTCCATGTTTTCCTGTCTATGTGTGGTCTTCTTGCCAGACATGACATTGTCAGAGACAGACAATTGCAGCAGAGGCACTAGGAACTATTTCTCATCTTGAGAGACCTGACCAGATCTGACCTTTAATTTAATCCACCAGGAAGCCTCTGGCATGCCTTGGAGCACTTAAAGCACCCTCAAAAAATGTGTCATTGCCGCCCGCCTCCTGCATGTCATGACTGCAACTGTTCACTGTGGTGGATCAAATCCTCTCCAAATCAGGACAGGAGTCAGGCAGGTTTGTGTCATAGCTCCCGTTGCATTCACCATCTACTTGAGTACTTGAGCTGTGTTGTGTCCATGAGAAGTTCCCATCAGCCCACTATAGTTGTCTGGTGTATTTTTGTTATGAATAACTGGTCAAATGTGGAGGATATCAAATTATTTTCAGTAGTAGTTACAATGGAAGTACACAAAGATTTTCACCTCAAACCTCAATGATGACTAAATCTATTCCAACACAGCACAGATTTTTTGCACACAATTTGCAATGTGATGCTAAGAAGTTGGCGAAGGATGTTGGTGCCACAAAGGAGGTTAATTACAACACCATCACAAAAAAACAGTGCCCGAGTATCAGGGTGAAATTTTCTGTTAAGGCAAGGAAGCAACACGTCCACTTTCTCTCCTCTTGTTGCTTTCAGCTGGTGGTATTGTTATTAAGTTCCTTTATATATATATATGTGTGTGTGTGTGTGTGTGTGTGTGTGTGTGTGTGTGTGTGTGTATGTATGTATCCCTTGACCTTGTGTAAAACACAAACAACACTTCCACTTGTTCTTGTGTGCCAGAGCAAACTTGTTACTCACTTGTATTCTATGCCTGCCAGATCGAGCAGCATTCTGGAAGCAATCATGTTTGGTTCTTTCTTGTACTTATCAGAAAGATAGACCACTTCCTTAATACCTGGACAGAGGAAGGGAGGGAGGGAAGGAAGGAGAGATTATGGAGAGACGCAGAATTTTCTGGCAAAATTTCACACTTTCTTTCCCCTTTTCGTCATCTTAAGCCACTAGTGGGGATTTAGACTTGTGAAGTCCAAATGAAGCATTTAGGGTGTCTGATGCATTGTTTTGGAAATATGTTCATTACTCGAGGCTTCATTCCAAACAGTACACATTGACCATCTACTGGTGCTACCAGGCGGCAACCTCCAGCTCTGAAAAGTGAAGCCAACGTGAAAACACTTCAACTTGCATTCTTTCTAATAGCCAGCAGGGGGCGACTCCTCTGAAAGAAGTTTGATTGTATAGAAGTCTATGAGAAAATGAGCCTACTTCTCACTTGATTTATTACCTCAGTAAACATTGTAAACATGAGTTTATGGTCTCAATCGCTAATTTCAAGTTTTCTTTAATACAGCATGATGTTCATTTAGTAAATTATGGTACCATTTAGAGTCAAATAGACCATAAAGCAGGGAATGCTTTAGGCTGTCTTGTGATTGACAGGCCGCTACCACGGCATTGTCCATGTTTTCATCTTCGAACAAAGTGTGTTTTCAGTTCATGGGAGTTTGGTTGTACTTAGCTCCACCTCCTCTGGACATTTTTGGTTGCAAAAAACTAATATGGCGACGAGTAAAAAACCAAGATGGCAACAACCAGAATACCGAACTCGAGGCCTCAAAACAGCAGTCCACAAACCAATGGGTGACATCATGGTGACTACATCCACTTCTTATATACAGTCTATGGGTGCTACAAATAACCCATAACCTGCATATCTACATTACACACAAAGCCACACACCGTACAGCGTGATGTAAATAGCCTGATGATAAAAACTGCTTTCTTCCTTGTGACTTCAAAATAAATCTCTGAAATTAAAATTTTATTAATTTCCTTTTAACACTGACCATAACAGTAATAAAATCCTGCAACATTTCAATATAGGAAAGATATAAACAATGGGCATTTTTATATTATTTGACGATATATATATATATCGTCATATCGCCCAGCTCTAGTTGAAACAGTTTATTCATTTTGCATCAGTAGGTGAGTCTGCAACTTTAAATAGTCACTCTTGAAATATACATTATATTTGCGGAAAGGCTGAGAGACTGAGTTTGGGTGACTGAACATTAGCCGGCCGGCAATGGATCCGGTCATTACTGGGAGCAAAATCTATACTAGGAAAACAGTGATAATATTATTCAAAAATATTTTGATATTTTGAATTGAAGGGGCTTTGCCAAGAAACACATTTAGACATTGGACGTTGAAACAAGTTAAAGCACAAAAAAAATTAATATCAAGAACATAAAATATCATAAAAGGCCTTCAAAAATCAGTGAGTCTACCAATAGTCACAGCTGACTGGAGGTGTGTGTGTGTGTGTGTGTGTGTGTGTGTGTGTGTGTGTGTGTGCGTGTGTGTGCGTGTGTGTGTGTGTGTGTGTGTGTGTGTGTGTGTGTGTGTGTGTGTGTGTGTGTGTGTGTGGGGTAAACACCCACCAGACTGGATGATGAGCTTGGCACACTCGTTGCAGGGGAACAAAGCCACATAGATAGTGCAGCCTTTCACATCGGCGCCGTTCTTGTTCATGATGGCATTCAGCTCTGCGTGGCACACTGTGGGACAAAGCATTGAGATGGTACCGGGTCAATACTAGACATTGGGAGTTTTCTTGTTTTAAGTTTAAGGTTGTATTGCAAAAAAAAAAGCCTTAAGCAAACCTTTGGAGACAGAAGAGCATAATATACCAGAACCTGCCTCCTAAGATGGAACAGACCAGAAACACTTCCTTGTCTCCTTAAACGCTTCGCTGTCCGAAATAATCATTACAATATGTAATCATAATAAATAAACTTAACAGATTGCCATTATTATTATTATTACTACCGGTTCTAGTATTACGGTTTACTGCATTTCTGTGTGTGGTTTGTCTAAGTGGTGTTGCCGTACCCCAGCAGAAGCCATAGCTCAACTCTGCACAGCAAACTGTAGGACAAGTGGAAATTTTTCCTCAAATATTACGACTTTATCCTCATTAAATTACGACTTTCTGGACCTCTCAGAGAATGTGTGGGAAATGTTTTGAATGTGCAGAAAGTTTTGACCATGAGCAGAAATCTTGCCACATGCACATTTAAAAGAGGTCATGTCCCCAAACAAAAGAGGGAAGACTAAATCATGTCTTCAGCAGAGATAACTAAAACATGTTCAGCCCAATTTATTTGTATACGGCGTTAAATCATAACAAAAATTAGTTGAAAGCAATACAGAATGCCTGAGAGCCTTACTGCATACATACAGAATATATTCCATTATATTTTGAATAGTTGCCAGGCACCCCAGTTTTTTTATTTTATTCTTGTAAAAGGACATAAAGACCGCAGCAACAACATATAAAAAACATAAAAAAGAAAAAGAAAGGTGCTATCCACTGTAATAGTGCAGTGTCAAGAGGTATGTTCATATTCGTATGCATACAACCAACCTCATATACAAAATATATTTACACATGCATTCATATACATATCCACAATTATCTATTCTATTATACAGCCAAAAAAAATACATATTTACATCCCTTTAGTTGACCTTAATCAACATTATTTATTTATTAATTTTTGTTTAACTCCATTCTTCACCCTGACTCAAAGTATCCCACCAAAGTTCAAAAAATTATAATCTGTTCTTTATTCCTATTAGCATCTTTCTCAAGAACCCACTGATGTTTCAAAAATATTTTGAAACATTCAGTGTTTAATTGCTGTCTTTTTGTAGCTTTAAATATATATATCATAATTCCCCATCATAATGATAATAATGATGTTCAGGTCTTTTCCTTCTTCATCATCCCTTAAATCACCAAACATTATGGATAAAGGACAACTATAGAAACTGAGATCCACTTTTCAACTTTAATCCAAAATAATGCAACTTCCTTACAATACCAAAATAAATGGTGACTCCTCTTCCTCCTCACAGAATCTACAGAAGTCACATTGTTGGATGCCCCATTTTTCTTTTGCATTTTCTTAGTAGGCAAGTATTTGTAGATTCGTTTTAGTTTTAAAATTCGAATGGAGACATCGAAAGAAGTTGTGTAAATACATGCAAATACTTTCTCCTATGGGATACATTTGTCTAACAAATCTTCCCATTTTGACTGAATAGCTACTGGAGCAGCAGACATGTTTTTAAGATGCATGTATAACTCATATATTTTCTTGTTTATTTTTCTCTTACTCATCCATGTTGTATCCTTAACGTAGGTGCAATGTGCCATTTGTTTTGTACATAATGATAGCTTCATTTTCCAGATCTGAGGTATAGCTGCAACAGAGTTGATTATATGTAAAAAGGTCACAAACATTACCGTATACTATTTTAAGTGGCACCCCGAATTTTGTGTTTTCCTTTGCATAACTAAAAAAAGGACAAAAAAAACCTTGCTGTTGAATTTTTTTTTCCGATGCATTCTCAGTGTTTCGAGCTCCACAAACAATTCACCTCCATTGTATTGGGGTGGAGGTACAAGTCTCAGTCTAAATACTACTTGGTCAATTTAGTCAAGGTGCTCATTATGAGTGGAGACAGATGTAGATTACTTATTTGCCCTCTATCCCACCCTAAACTGAGCACAAAGGGAGAAGGGAAGAGAGAAAGACAGAAGATAATGGAGAAAGATAAAGAAAAATGCAAGAGCATCCGATGAATGGAGAAAGAGTGACATTTCTTCATTATTTATCCTCTACCACCCTCTACAGGCATGAAGAGATCTCAGCAGCATAGTGAGGAAGTGAGGACAAATTATGAATTACAGTCTTTCCAAAAATCCTCCCACACAATCTGAGATGAATACCATGGAGTTCTGTGCTGTGGTGGATAAAACCAGTACTTTGTTGTTGTTGTTATTATACGTGCACATTTTCTTCAACCAAACAGTTTGATTCCAAAAAATAATGAAACCAAAATGAGTATCCAAAATTAAAGCAAGAAGTGTGTGTGTGTGTGTGTGTGTGTACAAGCATTATTACCAAAAAAGTATTTTTTTTTGAGTTCGTCGTCCCCTTCACGTCCCCAGGGTAGCTTGTCATCATCACAGCCATTGGGCATCCCATTGTAACCGATGCCAACTATGTTATTTTCCTGGTTCACTATACACGCCCCCACCTGCAGAGAGGGAAAGGTTCCACAGTTAATTCTATCTGTACACTCAGGGAATCAAATTAGCATTAGGCCACATTTTACCGACTGACACGCTTGCACCGCAAATGAGACACACACACAGTTGTCATCACCCATTCCTCATTAAAATAGTTTATTTTTTTGCTTTTTATTGGTCTGGCTATTTTCTGCGGTCATTGTCAAATCTGGTGTAGGCTTGCTGGTCTGCTAACATCACCTGATGTTGCCACGTCGCTGATGTCATGAAATTTGAAAGCAGCGCAACTTGTTTAATTGTCGGCTGATTGGCAAATAATCATTTTGTGTCAGAAGGGGGCGCGATGTCTGTGAATGTCTGCTAAACAGAGTATTCTCCTGTTGGTATTGACTCTTGTTTTGAGCTCCAGGTGCTGCCAATCATGTGCCTGATTTGCCTGGAGCCTGCTGGGTGCCGCGCCCTACTAAAGTGATCATTTGATGTCTGCTCCAAGCCTTTGCATGCCACCTTTGTCTAATCTGGATAAGGCCCGCGCAATAGGTTAAATTACGCAAAACCAAATTGCATCCTGGTTGAGGAATGGAACGCCAGCCCACAGCAAGGTGTGACCAGGTTGGTGACCAGCATGCAATTTTTACTTGCAGCCTTTTCTATTTGACGTTGCTGCATGCTTGCTTTGTTTATAAGATAAGATAAGATAAGATGAACCTTTATTAATCCCCGGAGGGAAATTCCGATGTCAAAGCAGCAACATCAGCAAACAGAGTGAAACACAGGAGAGGTAAAGGTATACAAAAATTATAAAACAATAATAGAGATATAAAAGATACAGAGTGAATGGGTGAACATAGTGTGTACAGTCCGTCAATAAATAAATGTAGTGTGTGCATTAAATAAATGTAATATGTACATATGTGCAGTCTATAAAGTTTCTGGAAGAGCAGCACTCCCCTCTTGCTGAGCATTACACTGATGGTAACTTTTGTGCAAAACTGGCCTACTTATCAGATATATTTGACCAGTATTATAGTACTATATTTGATCAGCTCAATATATCAATGCAAGGCAGAAACAGCACAGTGTTTTTGGTTTCAGACAAAATTGAGGGCTTCAAGAAAAAACTTATTCTGTGGAACAGAAGAGTCAAGGAGCGACGATTTGACGTGTTTTCACTCCTAAGTGAAACTTTGGAAGCCACTCCTCATGTCAACATATCCAGTGTTATAACCCAGCATTTGACTCAGTTGTCAGGAAAGTTTACAGACTACTTCCCAGAAGATGCACGAGATGGAAACCTTTGGATTTTGGACCCTTTCTCTGTGGATCCTGCTTCAGAAGACATAGCTCTCTCCACTGTGTTGGAAAAATGAACTGATGGAACTATCAGCAGACAGCAGCCTGAAGCTTCAGCTCACACAAGTAGACCTTGCTTCATTCTGGATACTGGCTGCCAGTCAATATCCCTCTCTGTCAAAACGGGCAATCAAATTTCTGTTGCCTTTCACCACCACCTATTTATGTGAGTCAGGGTTTTCCATTGTGACTGTAACAAAATCAAAGGCAAGGAACAAACTGAAAGCAACTTTGAATGCTACTCAGCGTGTCAGCCTCTCACCCATCCCACCACGACTTGATCTCATTATTTCCCAGAGGCAAGCCCAAGTGTCTCACTGAGGGTAAGCAGAATATGTATTTTGGTCATTACAGCTGACAGTGGCATAACACATATCTACAGCCCAGTTTATTATTTGTTGTATAAACATGTTAGGTTTTTTACTCATTTATTTGGGAAGGTGGTCCTCGGAAATGTTTTGACAATCACAAGTGGGCCTTCAGTTGCAAAAGGTTGAGAACCCCTGCTCTATAGAACGGTTCGCTCTGTATGCAAACTGCACGGGTCCAAACTTGTTGGGAGGCATGACTTGATGTGATTCATGACAAGCTGCTCCAAGCATTTCATGACTATAGGGGTCAAGGCTACAGGGCGGTAGTCATTCATGGAGGCTGGATTCGGCGTCTTGGGCAGAGGTATTATGGTGGCGCTTTTGAGACAGATGGGCACTCTGGCTTGGCTGAGGGAGATGTTGAATATGTCCGTGAAGACATCCTTCAGCTGTTCTGCACATTCCCTCAGCACACAACCTGGGATGTGATCTGGACCAGCAGCTTTTCGAGGGTTGATGTTGGAGAATACCCTCTTTACGCTGTCTACGGTCAGCTGTAGTGCCTGGTTGGTGGGAGGCAGTGCCCGCCTTTGTGCTGCTCTGTTGTTGTCTGTAATCTCGAACCGAGAGAAAAAGGTGTTGAGGTTATCTGGTAGGGAGGGGTCATTGTCCGTTGCCCGTACAGTAGGCTTGTAGCCTGTAGCTGAATGGAATCCCTGCCATAAGCGACTTGTGTCCTTGGTGTCGGTGAAATTGCTGGACAACTTTTTCCCATATGCCCTTTTTGCCTCTCTGATTCCTCGTTTTAGGTTGTTCCTTGCTATATTGTACGCTTCAGTGTCACCAGATCTGAATGCAGCATCACGAAGCCTCAGTAAGGAGTGAACCTCCCAGTTAGCCAAGACTTATCAGTGGGACACAGCTTGACAGTTTTTGTAACAGTCACATCATCAATGCATTTGTTAATAAATCCCAGCACAGTCTCCGTATATTCCTCCAGGTCTATACAGTCCCCAGATGTTGCTGCCTCCTTGAAGATGCTCCATTGTGTACACTCAAAGCAGCCCTGTAAGATGGAAATGCCTAGTCAGGTGGTCAGAGCTGCCAATGTGAGGTAAAGGGGCTGCAGTGTATGCATTCTTGATGTTTGTGTACAAATGATCCAGTGTATTTTCCCCTCTTGTTGCACATGTAACATGCTGGTGGAAATGAGGTAGAACAGACTTAAGGTTAGCCTTGTTAAAGTCCCCAGCAACGATATGAAATGCATCAGGATGGGCTGTCTGTAGCTGACTTAGAGTGTTGTAAAGTTCTCCCATCGCCTGCTTTACATCTGCATTTGGGGAACATACACTGCAGTGATGAATATTGCTGTCAGTTCACGTGGTAAATAAAAAGGTCTGCATTTCACAGTCATCAACTCGACATCAGGAGAACAGGATTTGGAAATCATCCTAGCATCACAGCACCACGAGCTGTTTGTGTAGATAGCCAGGCCTCCTCCGCGGAGCTTACCCGATGTTGACGCCACTCTGTCCGCTCTCTGGAGTGTTAGCTCCGCTAGCTCAATTCCAGAGTCTGGTATCTTTTCAGTCAACCAAGTCTCCGTGAAAATGAAGACGCAACACTGGTTTACTCCACGCTGTAGCGATCTCCACAGGCTGATGTAATCCATTTTACATCAAAAACTGCCTACTTATTCTCTAGCCCATGTCTTAACTTCTAAGTTTCATAAAAATATGTTCAGCAGTCTAAAAGCTAACTGTAGGAACCCATTTTTCATTTGTTTGCCAGTATGCTTTGCCTCCCTCTACAGGCTTGGAGTGTGCTAATGGGGTATAAAGGCCTGGCCAAGAGAAGGCCAGGTGCCGCTGATTGGAGACACAGCTTTAAATGTCTGGGTTTTGTAGCTGCTGCCTTCTGTTTTGATTTCATGTTTTTTGATACATTTAAAGAATCTGGAATAAACCCATTTTGAGTTCAACTTTAACTTCATTTTTTGGACATTCCTCATTTCCTGTTTTCTTTGCTGCTCAAAGCCAGTCAGTGTTAAACTACAGTACTCTCAATCAGCCACCTCCATGGAAGAGGTCAAAAGGTCACTACATTAAAGGTTTTAAAGCTGTCTTTTTGGAGTACAAAGACTTCATGGAAGGACTTCATGGATTCCACCAGCAATGGACTTTTTGTTTCCAGCCACATGGCAGCAAAGAGGAACAAAGGTATCAGGCAGCCATCTTGAAGCACTAAGAACAAAGGAGAGTCGTATGTAAGAAATAGTCTTGCTATTGCTACTCAACAATGGACTTTACTGCCTGCGTGATATGGACATGTGCAACTAAACTCTATAGATGAATGAAATGAACATTACATGCTGTGATGCAAGATGGACAGTGGCACATGAATGAGCTGAGATACCCTTGTGAACTTAAACACTTTAAGATGAATTGAACTTGGATTACTGCAAATGTTTGTTTGAAATTTGGAACTTAATTGGTTAAACTTAATTATGGCAGTATATTGCTTTGCCTAAATTGGCCCTTTAAGTTCATTTTTGGAAAATGGCTGAAGAAATGGCTACTAAAATGCCTGTTGAGTCTGCCCCCATTGATTCAGAAGAGGATTCAATGAACAAAAGCAGGAAAAAGAAAGCAACTCAACTCACTCAGCGCATGAATATCCTCAAAGGACTGATGAAAGATGTCACTATTGTTCATGAAGTTAAAGCAAATGCTGCCATGTATGATGAAACTTTGGAAACAGTTTAAAGATGCTCACAGACAATATCAACAGATGTTGAGTGAAGATGAATGTGTGAAAGATACTAAATCATGGTTCCAGCCCAAATGGGAAATTATTTCTACATTCCTTGCTTCTCTTTCCAATTGGCTGATCAGCATGAATGCAAATGAAGCACCAAACCCCAAACTACAACCTGCTGTGGATGGAAGCGATGACCTTAAATGTGGTGCTTCTGCAGCTTCAACTCATATGTCAATGAAGATGTGACCCGCTCCACAAGTGCACGAATTCAGAGGCTGAGAGGGCAGCTCTTATGGCAAAGGCAGCGGTGCTCAAGGAAAAGCATGATCTGGAGTTAAAAGAGGAACAGTTGAATCATCAAATGGAGGAACTAAGGAGGAAGAAGGAGATACTGGAGCTTCATACATCACTGGCAGCAACATCAGCCAAGATTTCAGTCCTGGAAATGGCCCAAGGAAAATCCTGATACATCTACGGATGGTATGAAATGAATACTCTAATGGAATGATGGAGAAATATGGAACAGAAATGGACTTTAAAGAGATTGTTCTACCAACAGCAGCACAAACTTCAAGTGTGAAACCAAAGACTGAAACTCTGCTTCACTCTACTACACCTGTAACACTAACACAGCCAACTCAAAGCACATCTCAAATGCAGAATGCCATAAGTAGCCACCTGACTGCAACTAGCCATTCCAGATGGCAGGGCAAACGCAATCAGCCCCTCAGGGTAGTGTAAGGCCTGATCAACTCTACACAATCCTTCAAAATCAAAATGACCTCACAAGTCTTAATAAGCAACAACAAACTGCATTACTGCCAAAAAGAGACCATTGCCATCTTTGACGGAGACATTTTGAGGTACCAGTCCATTCGCTAAGTCATTTGAACAAGTCATTGAGTCTAAAGTAGAGAGTAGTGAAGAAAGACTGTACTTCCTTGAACAATACACAAGAGGCCCAGCTCAAGCCTTAGTTAAGAGTTGTCGATATATGGATCCTAATAGGGGTTTCCAAAAGGCCAAAAGTCTGTTAAAAGCCAATTATGGTAATGAATATAGAATTGCAAGTGCCTACATAGAACAAGCTCTTACTTGGCCATCAATCAGAGCTGAAGATCCAAAGGCTTTACAAGCATACTCACTGTTTCTCAGAGGCTGCTGTAATTCAATGCAGGATATGTCATACATGGACGAGCTGGATTGGCATCAAACCTTAAGGCTGTAGTACTCAAGCTGCCATACAAAGTCCATGGAACATGGAGATCAGTTGCCTGTGCTTAACAAGATCAGGAAAGCCACAGAGTGAGATTGGTGGATTCTTGTAGAGTTTCCTCGATAAGCAAGTTCGAATTCACTCTGACCCAATCTTTGGAAATCTCCCAGGATGGAAATCAAGTCAAAGCCAAGGATAAATTCAAAGCTCAGTCCAGGCCCAAATCAACTGGAAGTTTTGCACGAGTATTGACCCATCAGCTCAACCAGCCCACTGTACATTCTGCAATGGTGAGCACACACTTGCATTTTGCCTTGACTTCAAGAAAAGGTCAAACAAAGACAAGATAGACTTTTGGAGAACAAATGGAATGTGTTTTGAATGTCTCACAAAAGGACACGAGCAAAGATTGCAGAAGGCGCCTAAAATGTGATGTGTGTAACAAACCCACATCCAGGAGTTCTACACATACAGACAAGGAGAAGATGAGAATCCCAGGGACAGAGCAAGGTCCAGCAGATGGAGCTACCACGCAGTCAACCTGTCCACCTTTTCAATCGTATAGCCATATTGGGGCCGGTAAGAATGACCTGTGCACTTTCCATGTCCCTGTCCAGATCAAAAGCAGCAAAAGTGACAATATTATTAAGGTGTATGCCTTCCTCGACCCTGGCAGTACAGCTAGTTTTTGCACAGAGCGGTTAATGTCAAACTTGAACATCAAAGGCAGAAAGATGAGCATTATTGTTACGTACTATGGGCCAAGAGAAATGTGTATCATCTCACCTCGTCACAGGTCTTGAGATCTCTGGATTGGATAACTCTGATTTCATTGTTTTTACCTGAAATGTACACACAGAAGGAAATGCCTGTGACCAAGATAACATGATAAGAGAGGAAGATCTTTCCATATGGCCCATACCTGAGCAATGTGCACATTCCTGTCATTGATGCCAAAGTGGAGTTGCTGATCGGAACAAATGCCCCAAAAGTAATGGAACCATGGGAGGTAATTAACAGCCAAACAAAATTGGACCATTTGCTGTGAGAACACGTCTGGGGTGGACTGTCAATGGTCCTCTTAGAGGTCATGATGAAACAGACACAACAAGCCATCCAAAAGTGCAATGTAATAGAATCTCAGTCACCAAGATAGAAGAGCTCTTGATCAGTCAATAAAACCAAGACTTTAGTGAGAAAGCATCTGAGGACAGGCTGAGATGTCAGTGGAAGACAGGAAGTTCATGAAATGTGCAAATGATAGTGTAATACTGAAAGGTGGACACTATAATCTGGACTGCCTTTCAGGAGAAGTGACTTGATCATGCCATATAACCGCTCAGTTGCAGAATAACGCCTCCTAGGGCTGTAAAGGAAATTTCCAAGAAATGACCATTTCAAGAAGGAATACACTGACTTTGTAACTGATGTAATTGAGAAGGGATACGCTGAAGTAGTACCATCAGAGCAGCTGGAAAAGACAGATGGCAGAGTTTGGTATATTCCACATCATGGAGTATATCACCCCAGGAAGCAACCCTTAAGAGTCGTCTCCGATTTCAGTGCATCCTACAAAGGAAAGTCCCTCAACTCTGAGCTGCTACAAGGCCCTGATTTGACAAACAGCCTAGTCGGAGTGCTTCAAAGATTCAGGCAGGAGCCAGTGGTTGTAATGGCAGATATTCGCTCCATGTTCCACCAAGTCAGGGTATCAACAAAAGACATAGACTTTCTAAGATTTTCTATGGTGGCCTAATGGTGATGTCAATCAAAGTCCAGTCGAACATCGCATGCTTGTTCACCTGTTTGGTGCTACATCTTTCACCCAGCTGTGCAAGCTTTGCATTGAAAAGAACAGCAGAGGACAACAAGACTTGCTTTCACCCAGAGGTAATAGACACCATTAGAAACAGCTTATATGTCGATGATTGTCTAAAGTCTACCGCCCTCTGAACAAGATGCTTTGCAACTGGTTAAAGACCTGTCAACTGTCTGTCACATGGGAGGATTTCACCTCACAACGTGGGTGAGTAACAGCGCACTGTGCTCCTCTGCTATTCCGGAGGAAGACAAAGCCAAAGAAATGAAAACATTGGATCTGGACAAAGACAAACTGCCCCATGGAAAGGGCACTAGGTCTACAGTGGAGTGTTGAAAATTATGGCATTCATGTTCAAGATCACAGTGAAAGAAAGACCACACACTCGAAGAGGAATGCTGTCTGTGGTAAGCTCAGTGTATGATCCATTTGGATTTTTGGTTCCCCTCACTCTCCCTGTGAAGAGTATGCTCCAAGAGCTGTGCAAACAGAAGTACGGATGGGATGAGAAAATTCCACAAGCAACGTCTAAAAAGTGGACAGAGTGGACATCCAGTCTGAAAAGACTGGCTGATGTGTGCCTCGCTGCATCAAGCCAAAAGACTTTGAAAAACCAACAAGCGTCAAATTGCATCACTTTTCAGACTCCAGCGAATATGGATATGGCACTGTGAGCTACCTGCGGATGAAGAACAGCAGAGGTGAAGTTTCTGTTTCATTTATGATGGGAAAAGGAAGGGTGGCTCCCTTGAAGCAGATCACAAATTCCTAGGATGGAGCTCACAGCTGCAGTGCTGTCAGTGAAGGTGGACAAAATGCTAAAGTCAGAACTACAACTGGAACTTGATGACTCATTCTTTTGGACTGATAGTCAGACCGTACTGAGATACATCTCCAATGAACACACACGGTTCCACACCTTTGTTGCCAATCGTGTAGCTGTGATCTGGGAGAACACCAGTGTATCACAATGGAGGTTTGTAGACACAAAGTCAAACCCAGCTGACGATACGTCCAGAGGATTAAATGCTAAGAAATTTGTTGAATGCAAGCGATGGATACAAGGTCCAACGTTTCTCAAGTAATCCGAAGATGAATGGCCGGTCTAACTGCACTGATTCCAGCAGAATCTGGTGGATGACCAAGATGTCAAAAGAAAAGTCTTCACATATGGAAACCAATGTCTTAGACAAACAAAACCCTACAGACCAGCTGCTATCATACTTCTCAGACTGGCTGAGACTCAAGAAGGCAGTGGCATGGTACTGAAGTTCAGAGATTGTTCTGAGGATGCTTGCAAGAAAAAGAAAAGAAATGAAACTCGATGAAATTGGTGTGAACACACGTTCCCAAAACAAAAAAGTTGCTTCCAAAATGCAAGTATTCAAATCCACATTGGGTGGTCAGAACATCACTGTAGACGACATAGAAAAGGCTGAAAAAGTTATCATTGGAATTAGCCAGAGTCAAACATTTTCTGAAGAATTGATGAAGTTGCAAATGGCGCCATCAAGTGTACAAAGAAAAAGCTGCATATTCAAGTTGGATCCAGTGTTGGAAGATGGCATACTAAGAGTTGGTGGACGACTCAACCGTTCAGTCATGCCTGGAGCAGGTAAAACATCCCATGATCTGCACAAAAGTCACCCAATCTCTTCCCTGATACTACGTCATATACACGAACGCACAGGCCACAGTGGAAGAAATCACATTCTTTCTGAGCTTCGTAAGAAGTACTGGATAACAAGTGCAAACTCAGCAGCAAGCAAGGTGATCACCAAGTGTGTTGTGTGCAGACATTTAGCAGGAAAGACAAGAGTGCAAAAGATGGCAGATTTGCCCCAAGAACGACTACTGCCTGATCTTCCACCATTCACGAAACACAGGAATGGATTACTTTGGACCGATCGAAACAAAAAGAGCCAGAAGCCTTGTCAAACGGTATGGTGTAATCTTTACTTGTATGGCCAGCAGAGCAGTGCATCTAGAAATGGCATGTTCCTTAGATACAGACTCCTGCATTCATGCCATTAGGAGGTTCATATGCCGAAGAGGTCAAGTATCGCACATCCGCTAAGACAATGGCACTTATCTAAATTGGTGCAGAAAAAGAACTCTGTAAAGCCCTCATGAGTCTAAACCAGGACAAACTCAGAAATTCCTTGCTGAAAGATGGTATCAAGTGGTCTTTCAACCCTCCAGCAGCATCACATCATGGTGGAGTGTGGGAAAGACTAATTAGAATGGTGAGAAAAGTTCTCTTGTCAGTTTTACACCAGCAAATGCTCGATGATGAGGGCCTATGTACCATCCTATGTGAGGCAGAGGCGATTCTCAACAGTCGGCCCATCACCGCCATGTCAGCTGACCCACAAGATCTGGAGGCACTCACACCCAACCATATCCTGCTTTTAAGATCTAAGCCCATTCTGCCACCAGGGCTCTTTCAAAAGTCTGACATGTACCTCAAGCGCCAATGGAGACAAGCTCAATACATGGCTGACTTATTTTGGAAGAGGTGGACCCAAGAATATTTGCCATTAATGCAAGAGAGACAAAAATGGGCAAGTAAGAAAAAAAAACATTCAAACAGGTGATGTCGTCATGATTGTTGACTCAACTGCACCCAGAAGGTCATGGATGCTGGGAAGAGTAATGGAAATGATGCCAGATGCTAAAGGCCTAGTTCGTTCAGTGAAAATCAAGACCAAGAACAGTGTTCTTGAACGATCCATCACAAAGGTCTGTTTGCTGCTTGAAGACTCTTATCCCTAGTAGTATATATTTTCAGTTAAATACTTTTTTACAGTTTTTGTGTTGATATATCATATAAATAATATGGTGGAAAATAAGATTTTAGATGTAAATCATTGGCTCAATCCACCATTATTTTAGTAATCGTATTTGTTACACGCCATACAATTAGGGGCCGGTGTGTAGGAGCCAATTTCTCATTTGTTTGCCAGTGTGCTGTGCCTCCCTCTACAGGCTTGGAGTGTGCTAATGGGGTATAAATGCCTGGCCAAGAGAAGGCCAGGTGCCGCTGATTGGAGACACAGCTTTAAACATCTGGGTTTTGTAGCTGCTGCCTTCTGTTTTGATTTCATGTTTTTTGATACATTTAAATAATCTGGAATAAACCCATTTTGAGTTCAACTTTATAACTTCATTTTTTTGGACATTCCTCATTTCCTGTTTTCTTTGCTGCTCAAAGCCAGTCAGTGTTAAACTACAGTACTCTCAATCAGCCACCACCATGGAAGAGGTCAAAAGGTCACTACACTAACAAACCAATGAAGAAGGACCTACTGTCCTATAACACTGTCTAGCATGATGACTTTTCAAGAATAATAAACACAGTGGACACTAGCTCATGCAGCTCAGACGTTTTATTGACTTCCAACTGTACCGACAGCTCACACGGTTGATGGAATGATGGTATGAAGACACATAATTGAGAAGTGTTTTCTGAGGCCTGTACTACGAAGCGAGTTCAACATACCCAGGGTATCTTCTCCTTATCTGGCTTAACTAACCCTAACAAACGAGATCCCTCTAGGCGGTCCTACGCCGCTGGTTATCAACTTGGTAAATCGACCCAGGGTTTCTCCATCTGGCTGTGAGCCCGTTCACATGAACGGGGCGGGGTTTGCAGCATAAGACCAATCACAGACATGGACAAGTCTACAGAGTTGCAAACAGACAGGCAGTGCGTAATATTTTACAAAGGAAGAGTAAACTATAATATTAGACAAATACGAAGAAGTTAAACTCATAATCAGACTAAAATTAAAACAGTTGAAGCTGCCAAATGCAGGAAGGAAAGCTGGCAAAGAAAAAACTCCTGATGTGTGTATGCGTAAATTAACAGACTTATTAATTTAACGGAACACTCAAAAGTCAGATATAGTCGTCTAGATATAAATAGCTTTTAGATGAGTTATGGGTGAATGGATTACACTTCATTATGCCCATTAACAAAGATGCGGCGTGTATGACTATTTCAGCCTTCTCTCAGCTGCGTCCTCGTCTCTGGCGGTGTGAAACAGACTTGAGAGCTAGTAAAAAAAATAAATATAAAAATATAATCAAAGCGGTAAACACCCCCAGCAGAAATCCAGATGTCCTTCCTGCATTTGTCAGTGTAAACTGTGTTGTTTTTAGTCTGGATTATGACTTTAACTTCTTCGTATTATTATAATATTATCATACGATCCGCGCACCGAGCTCCGATTGGTCAGTAGGAGGTGCTTTCAAACGAGTTGATCTCTTATCTGGAACATAACCTGCTGCGGAGCAGGTCAGGTGTTCAGCATCAGTTACCATGGAGATCTACCCCGGTAAGAAGTGATCCACCTTCGTAGGACTGAAAACCCTGAAGTTACCTCGCTAACCCCAAATCCAGCTTCGTAGTACAGGCCTCAGGTCACTTATGTGAAGCACACACGTACATCAACACACAGATACATTATGTAGAAATGATTAGCTTTCATATGCTCGTTGTACCAGCTTGTTGGACAGAATAACAGCAAAATAATAAACTTCTGATCTTAACAGCAGGTAGTCTTGGAAAACAATGTGGTATTATGATCCACAGATACAACACGTTTTTAAAAGCCTTCTGGTACCATGAAAAATATCTAAAACAAGAAATGGTGTTTGTCTGCTGCCTTGTGTTGGTACAGTTGAAAAATAGAAAACAGAAACTTTGACTCACCAACTGAAGACAGCAACATCTTTCAGAAAACAATTTTAAAATGGTCATTAAAACACCATATCCCCTACAGGGAATGAGTATACATATAGCAGTATATAGATATAAATATATATATATATATATATATATATATATATATATATATATTACATACAGTGTGTAGTGTGTAAAGATAAGAGAAGGGCAGCGCTAATAATGGAATAATTGGGCCGCATTCACAAATCCATTAATCTGGCAAAATTGGTGTTTATTTTGTAATTTAAAAGCAATTATCTTGTTAGCCTTGAAGAACCAGAACTACCACAGGTCATAGGTGTGCTGTCAAAGCTTTACGGGAGCCGTAGTTAAAGCTGAAGTACACCATTAGATGACCATTTCAATTTTCAAAGAGCGTCCAGTTAAAAATAAAATACAATAAAAAGTAAAACACGTGGCTACAAACAGATCGGATGAACCACATTGCAAAAAACCCTGATTTACTGGGAAGCTTCCAGTGTGAATGTGAAAGGTCAAACGAACTGAATGTCAAAGGTGCCTCTACACTAATCTGGAACGTTGTTTTAAAAGAGGAAAAAAAAACCCCAACAGATTCTGTTTTTTCCCCTGTGCAGACAGCCATGAGGAGATCTGATTCACCACACCACTTCTCGCCTCATTCAGCAGCTCCTCAAGGTGAGCTGTTTGCATTTTCACTTGGTCGCGCTGCTCAGCATTCCAGGGTGGTTAATGGAATTAAAATCAATGACAATCTCAGTCCTCTTGGGCTTGAACTGCCTGCCAGAGCACACAGAGGGAAAAAAAAACAACACACGCAGTAGTCAGGGACACAGGTATGAGGACACACATTGGAAAACAGCACATAAAAACATGGATGAAGATGAAAGTTACTTCTTCATTATCTTATCAAGTCATACCTTCATCTATATATACACAACACCACGCGCGTGCATGCACACGCACATCGCGCACACCACACACACACACACACACACACACACGTGTACTATATATATATATATATATATATATATATATACACATATATACATACGCGCGTGTTGTGTGTGTGTGTGTGTGTGTGTGTGTGTATGTATCCCTTGACCTTGTGTAATAATAAAACACAAACAACACTTCCACTTGTTCTTGTGTGCCAGAGCAAACTTGTCACTCACCTGTAATTTATACGGTGCCATACTGAGCAGCTTTCTGGAAGCAGTCATCTCTGGTATGTCGTGGTATTTATCAGAAAGAATAAACCACTTCCTTAATACCTGGACAGAGGAAGGGAGGGAGGGAAGGAGGGATTATGGAGAGACGCAGAATTTTCTGGCAAAATTTCACACTTTCTTTCCCCTTTTTCGTCATCTTAAGCCACTAGTGGGGATTTAGACTTGTGAAGTCCAAATGAAGCATTCAGGGTGTCTGATGCATTGCTTTGGAAATATGTTCATTACTCGAGGCTTCATTCCAACGGTGCACATTGACCATCTACCGGTGCTACTAGGCGGCAACCTCCAGCTCTGAAAAGTGAAGCCAACGTGAAAACACTTCAACTTGCATTCTTTCTAATAGCCAGCAGGGGGCGACTCCTCTGAAAGAAGTCTGATTGTATAGAAGTCTATGAGAAAATGAGCCTACTTCTCACTTGATTTATTACCTCAGTAAACATTGTAAACATGAGTTTATGGTCTCAATCGCTAGTTTCAAGTCTTCTTCAATACATCATGATGTTCATTTAGTAAATTATGGTCCCATTTAGAGTCAAATAGACCATAAAGCAGGGGATGCTTTAGGGCGGGGCTACCTTGTGATTGACAGGTCGCTACCACGGCATTGTCTGTGTTTTCATCTTCGAACAAAGTGTGTTTTCAGTTCATGGGAGTTTGGTTGTACTTAGTTCCACCTTCTCCGGACACTTCTGGTTGCAAAAAAACTAAGATGGCGACGAGTAAAAAACCAAGATGGCGACAACCAGAATACCGAACTCGAGGCCTCAAAACAGCAGTCCACAAACCAATGGGTGACATCATGGTGACTACATCCACTTCTTATATACAGTCTATGGGTGCTACAAATAACCCATAACCTGCATATCTACATTACACACAAAGCCACACACCGTACAGCGTGATGTAAATAGCCTGATGATAAAAGCTGCTTTCTTCCTTGGGACTTCAAAATAAATCTCTGAATATATCTCAAATTAAAATTGTATTAATTTTCCTTTTAACACTGACCATAACAGTGATAAAATCCAGCAACATTTCAATATAGGAAAAATATAAACGATAGGCATTTTTATATTGTTTTGACAATATATATCGTCATATCGCCCAGCCCTAGTTGAAACAGTTCATTTTTATATTTTTATTTTGCATCTGTAGGTGCAGGTGAGTCTGGAGCAAATAGCAACTTTAAATAGTCACTCTTGAAATATACAGTATGTGAAAATAATTCCCACGGAGTTTGGGTGACTGAACATTAGCCGGCCGGCAACGGATCCGATCACTATTGGGAGCAAAATCTATACTAGGAAAACAGTGATAATATTATATTTTGAATTGAAGGGGCTTTGCCGAGAAACATTTGTATACGTTGGACGTTGAAACAAAATATGGACACACCAACCTTAAGCAGTTAAAACTTAAAAATGAATATCAATGATATAAAATATCATAAAAGGCCTTAAAAATCAGTATGAGTCTACCAATAGTCACAGCTGACTGGAGGTGTGTGTGTGTGTGTGTGTGTGTTAAACACCCACCGGACTGGATGATGAGCTTGGCACACTCGTTGCAGGGGAACAAAGCCACATAGATAGTGCAGCCTTTCACATCGGCGCTGTTCTTGTTCATGATGGCATTCAGCTCTGCGTGGCACACTGTGGGACGGAGCATTGAGATGGTACCGGGTCAATACTAGACATTGGGAGTTTTCTTGTTTTAAGTTTAAGGTTGTATTGCAAAAAAAAAAGCCATAAGCAAACCTTTGGAGACAGAAGGGCATAATATACCAGAACCTGCCTGCTAAGATGGAACAGACCAGAAACACTTCCTTGTCTCCTTAAACGCTTCGCCGTCCAAAATAATCATTACAATATGTAATCATAATAAATAAACTTAACAGATTGCCATTATTATTATTATTATTACTCCGGTTCTCTGCACAGCAAACCATAAGACATAGGAGATTTTTTTTCTTCAAATATTAGGACTTTATCCTCATTAAATTACGACTTTCTGGACCTCTCAGAGAATGTGTGGGAAATGTTTTGAATGTGCAGAAAGTTTTGACCATGAGCAGAAATCTTGCCACATGCACATTTAAAAGAGGTCATGTCCCCAAACAAAAGAGGGAAGACTAAACCATGTTTTCAGCAGAGATAACAAAAACATGTTCAGCCCCAATTTATTTTTATACGGCGTCAAATCATAACAGAAATTAGTTGAAAGTAATACAGAATGCCTGAGAGCCTTACTGCATACATACAGTATATATTCCATTATATTTTTAGATTTTTAATAGTTGCCTGGCATCCGAATTTTTTTATTTTATTTTGTTTAAGGTTAAAGGAATACATACACATACTTGTAAAGGGACATAAAGACAGCAACATATAAAAAAACGGTACTACCCGCTGCAATAGTGCAGTGTCAAGAGGTATGTTCATATTCATATACATACAACCAACCTCATATATAGATACATATATCTATATTTACACATGCATTCATATACATATCCACAATTATCTATTCTATTATACAGCCCAAAAAAGGACATATTTACATCCCTTTAGTTGACCTTTATCGACATTATTTATTTATTAATTTAAATTATAAACTCCAATCTTCACCCTGACTCAAAGTATCCCACCCACGTTCAAAAAATATATTCTGTTCTTTATTCCTATTAACATCTTTCTCAAGAACCCACTGATGTTTCAAAAACATTTTGAAACATTCAGTGTTTAATTGCTGTGTTTTTGTAGCTTTAAATATATATATATAAATATATATATATATATATATATATATGCTTTCCCCATCATAATGATAATAATGATGTTCAGGTCTTTTACTTCTTTATAATCCCTTAAATCACCAAACATTATGGATAAAGGACAACTATAGAAACTGAGATCCACTTTTCAACTTTAATCCAAAATAATGTAACTTCCTTACAATACCAAAATAAATGGTGAATCCTCTTCCTCCTCTCACAATCTACAGAAGTTACATTGTTGGATGCCCCATTTTTATTTTTAGCATTTTCTTAGTAGGCAAGTGTTTGTAGATTAGTTTTAGTTTTAAAATTCTATTGGAGACATCGAAAGAAGTTGTGTAAATACATGCAAATACTTTCTCCTATGGGATACATTTGTCTAACATATCTTCCCATTTTGACTGAATAGCTACTGGAGCAGCAGACATGTTTTTAAGATGCATGTATAGCTGATATATTTATTTTTCTCTTACTCATCCATGCTGTATCCTTAATGTTTTGTACATAATGATAGCTTCCTTTTCCAGATCTGAGGTATAGCTGCAACAGAGTTGATTATATGTAAAAAGGTCACAAACATTACCGTATACTATTTTAAGTGGCACCCCGAATTTTGTGTTTTCCTTTGCATAACTTAAAAAAAGGACATTTCCAAAATAAATTGGTGCATAGAAAAACACCTTGCTGTTGAATAATTTTTCCGATGCACTCTCAGTGTTTCGAGCAGCATAAAACAATTCACCTCCATTGTATTGGGGTGGAGGTACAAGTCTCAGTCTAAATACTACTTGGTCAATTTAGTCAAGGTGCTCATTATGAGTGGAGACAGATGTAGATTACTTATTTGCCCTCTATCCCAACCTAAACTGAGCACAAAGGGAGAAGGGAAGAGAGAAAGACAGAAGATAATGGAGAAAGATAAAGAAAAATGCAAGAGCATCTGATGAATGGAGTTAAGAGTGACATTTCTTCATTATTTATCCTCTACCACCCTCTACAGGCATGAAGAGATCTCAGCAGCATAGTGAGGAAAAATAATGAATTACAGTCCTTCCAAAAATCCTCCCACACAATCTAAGATGAATACCATGGAGTTCTGTGCTGTGGTGGATAAAACCAGTACTTTGTGTTGGTGTTATACGTGCACATTTTCTTCAACCAAATTGTTTGATTCCAAAAAAATAATGAAACCAAAATGATTATCCAAAATTAAAGCGAGAAGTGTGTGCGTGTGTGTGTACGAGCATTCTTACCATAAGGGTATTTAGTGTCGAGTCGGTCGTCAGCACTACGGGCCCAGGGCAGCAGGTCATCATCGCAGCCATTGGGCATCCCGTTGTAACCGATGCCAACTATCTTATTCTCCTGGTTCACTACACACGCCCCCACCTGCAGAGAGGGAGAGAGCTTCCACGGTTAATTCTAGCTGGGAATTAAATTAGGTCATCTGCCACCATGGTTTTCCTTATATTAAAAAATATTTTTTTAAACAATATAAAAATAGTCAGGGATTAGGTTACATGATAGATTCCATATTTCTACTGTCTGCTACCACTAACCCAGTGTTTACAATTCTAAAGCGGCAGGTGAGGAAAAAACTTAATTTCAGACCCTGTTGACATCTTTTTAAATACCAAATAGTCCAGTGTATCAGGAAATAATCCAAGATTAAACACAACAGTCCACTAACTTCAGTAGCACTTTCACACACACTCAAGACCAGGGGTCTCCAACCTTTTTTCCTCTGAGAGCTAATTTGACAAAATGAAAGTGGCCGAGAGCTACACATAGCGCCACCAAGTTGTACATCGCCAATAGCAGACTTCATGTCTGTCTTACTTTCATGGTCCTTTAGTAATGTTTGATGAAACAAAGCAGTGTTTAAAAGGATGTCATTTGACAGTTATATTTGGTTTCATGATGTTTACATAGCCCCTTGTTCAGTATAAGTTACATAAATTAATTTAATGATTTATTGTGGATGAAGTTTATAATTTACTAGATGAACTGGTGATTTATCAGAAATATTTTAAAGGTGATGAATAACAAATTCTGAAGTTTAATCGTAGTCATAGTTTTATATATTTAACATAAATTGTAGGGGTGTGACGAAATATCGTGCCACGAAATATCGCGATATAAAAACGTAACGATATGCATCATCGACGGTACTACCCGCTGTAATAGTGCAGTGTCAAGAGGTATGTTCATATTCATATACATACAACCAACCTCATATATAGATACATATATATCTATATTTACACATGCATTCATATACATATCCACAATTATCTATTCTATTATACAGCCCAAAAAAGGACATATTTACATCCCTTTAGTTGACCTTTATCGACATTATTTATTTATTAATTTAAATTATAAACTCCAATCTTCACCCTGACTCAAAGTATCCCACCCACGTTCAAAAAATATATTCTGTTCTTTATTCCTATTAACATCTTTCTCAAGAACCCACTGATGTTTCAAAACATTTTGAAACATTCAGTGTTTAATTGCTGTGTTTTTGTAGCTTTAAATATATATATATATAAATATATATATATATATATAGATATATATATATATATGCTTTCCCCATCATAATGATAATAATGATGTTCAGGTCTTTTACTTCTTTATAATCCCTTAAATCACCAAACATTATGGATAAAGGACAACTATAGAAACTGAGATCCACTTTTCAACTTTAATCCAAAATAATGTAACTTCCTTACAATACCAAAATAAATGGTGACTCCTCTTCCTCCTCACACAATCTACAGAAGTCACATTGTTGGATGCCCCATTTTTATTTTTAGCATTTTCTTAGTAGGCAAGTGTTTGTAGATTAGTTTTAGTTGTAAAATTCTATTGGAGACATCGAAAGAAGTTGTGTAAATACATGCAAATACTTTCTCCTATGGGATACATTTGTCTAACAAATCTTCCCATTTTGACTGAATAGCTACTGGAGCAGCAGACATGTTTTTAAGATGCATGTATAGCTGATATATTTATTTTTCTCTTACTCATCCATGCTGTATCCTTAATGTTTTGTACATAATGATAGCTTCCTTTTCCAGATCTGAGGTATAGCTGCAACAGAGTTGATTATATGTAAAAAGGTCACAAACATTACCGTATACTATTTTAAGTGGCACCCCGAATTTTGTGTTTTCCTTTGCATAACTTAAAAAAAAGGACATTTCCAAAATAAATTGGTGCATAGAAAAACACCTTGCTGTTGAATAATTTTTCGATGCACTCTCAGTGTTTCGAGCAGCATAAAACAATTCACCTCCATCGTCGAGACGAAAAACTGAATCGCGATATCAGAGCATAATAGGTACCACGTACATACGGGCTCCGGGCAGCTGTGATCTCTTCCTGCTGCTCTGTAAGGCCTATAGAAGGAGGCTGAGTACAAGTCATATCTTCAGTTACACTTCGCATGTGTCATACCCCGTGAGCCATGTCCGCCCGTGACACAGCCTTCTTTAATAGGCCTTGTCGGAGCTAAACACACATCAACACACACACAGGGCAGCCAGTGAACAGCTGATCAGAGAGGCTGCGGTGGGGGAGACGAGTTGACGCTCCGCTCCTTGCTGTAAGTGCAATAAAACTTTACAAGTGTAAAGCCAAGATACGTTATTACACCTGTTCAACAAGCATAAACACGATGAAACTAGGGCTGGGCGATGTGGCCTACAAATAATATTGCAATATTTTTAGGCAATATCGCGATACACGATATATATTGCGATCTTTTCAAATATCCTCTAAGCACTTCATAAATGCTTGATTTAACCCTTTGATGCATACAATCACACCAATATGATGATTCTTTTAGTCCCTGCAGCACACAGTATGTCTGCATTAAAACCTTCTTTTTTATATTCATTAGTGGTTTCTGTTGGAACTATTTTAATCTTGCATGCAAAAAGGGGAAATCATAAGTCAAATTTAACAAAACAGTATCCAACAGTATTCACTTTAACCAAGTAGTTTTCTGGCAATACATGCTTTATATATTTTGATAAATACATAACACACACACACACACACACACACTGTTTTTAATGGCGTGTAATAAGTGTAAAGTAACTTATTGTTATGTTTACCAGTAAGCTGTTCTAACATTGCTGATAATAAAAAATATTATTTTCCCAACAGTGTAGAAGGACTCACCAATCTCGAGGTGTAGCCTACTGTGTGGCCAAAACTGCAGTCTGGTCCATTTATTCAGGCTCACAGCTTTGGTTCTGTAAGCTGGACGTTCATATTTTGGATCAAGTGTCTTAATGAGTCTTTTCGGGCTTTTCAACTACGCTAATGTTGCAATTTAGTTTACAGCGGTGATTTCTTTGCAATTTGCACTTTTTTGTCATATGAGATTGCTTTGGAAAGCGAGGAAGTCAGAGTCATTTGCCTGTGGGCTGGTTCTGGTTGCTTTGGTCGTGTTCTCGTTACCATACTCGCTTTGCTGCTTCAGTTCTTTCGCTTTTCTCCGGGCTCCCTCTCTCCGCACACTCGCCCAGGAGAGCGGTTTGGATGGAGGCGGAGTCTGTGACGTGTGTTATCTGTGTCTGTGAGAGGGAGCCGGAGGTAGAGAAGAGGGACAGAAGGAAATGCCAAAGCGAGTCTCATGCCGGCGCGATGGCTTAAAAACATTACACGACAATTTGTAGTCGATGTTCACGATATAGTCTTGTTATATACCCCGCGTGGGACAAGCCGCGATACATCGAGTATATTCGATATATCGCCCACCCCTAGATGAAACAGTTAAAAATGTAGGAAAGCAATGTTTCAATCTGCTCTGTCCGCTGTCTCTCATCCTCCGCTGCTGTTTACACAAGCAGAGCGCGTTAGCTCGGTGGCTAACAGCTAACTGTAAACACTTGTAAGTTATTTAGTTGAGTTGTGAATGACTTTAAATGACTAAGCTGGCAGTAGGTTGTGTAGTCTAACTGTTTAGGTTAGTTTGTCATGTTTCTTACTGGTAAACTGATCAGCTGGCAGAGACAAAGCAGCCCCCCCCCCCACTACCAGCCCGTCAGCAGAGGACAGGAGGACAAAGGACAGGAGGAAGGACTGATACCATAAAAAATTCATTTATAGGGCAAACGACAGCATTGTTTTGCATTTTGTGTCTTTTGAATAAAAGGCTACTTTTTCAGTCATATATTTTCATAATTTTAGTTTTGTTAAAATTATTGTTATAATATCGTATCGAGATCGTGAACCCAATATCGTGTATCGTATCGTGAGCTGAGTGAATCAACACACCCCCTAATAAATTGTAATTAAATGTACAATGTCAAACACACACCTGTGAGCTTGGGTCTTTGCTCCTTTGGGCCGACAGAAAGGCTACAGCCATAAAGTAGTCTGGCCATTCCAGGTAGTCTTCCCTCTTCTTAGTTGGGCCGCTACTGAGAAACACACAAGAAGACAGAGAGAGAATTTAAAGTTAGATCACAAAACCTTTAAGGAGGTTTTGACTTGAGAGGCTTTCCATTTATTGAAATCACACTTAATAACTGAGCAGTAGTTCCCGCTGGTCTATGTACCTTTTGATAGTTTGTTTTTTCGTTTGAACCAAAAAATGAAAATACGGAAATACCGTGTTTTTTATCATTTTAAACCAAGTTTTGGGATTCTGAATCAAAAACAAGAAAATTCCTTTTGAATTGAAGAATGACGACGGCAGATAAATGACCCGGAAGTAAAAGTAAAAGTAAACGGATAGCTATTTGTTGCCTCTGAGCATTTTTTTGAGAACAGTGAGTTGAATCATAATAACCTCAAACCACAGAGTGAACTACAGGGTAATACTTCTCCACAAAGCTTCTAGCTATGTCCTCTTTTAGTCTCAGGGACGTACCCATCCTCTTACTACTGATACTAGGAAATCAGATCATTTGGATGCTGTTTTTCCTAAACCTCTCAGTGTGACCGATTGCAGAATCCATAACTCATATCTTCAATTTGGCCAATAATCCCCACATCCTGTCCTTCCTTTACATAAAGATGGTGACAAAACCGATAATTATCTCCAAATTGTGTTGCCTGGCTAATCTAATAATCAGCCCAGAGGCATGTACTAGGAAGCCAGTTCAACATACCCAGGGTATCTTCTTGTGATCTGGTTTAACTAACCCTAACAAACGAGATCCCGCTAAGCGGTCCTACGACGGGGGTTATCAACTCGGTAAATCAACCCAGGGTTTCTCAATCTGGCTACGAGCGCGTTCACATGAACGGGGCGGGGTTTGCCACATGTGACCAATCACCGACATGGACAAGTCTACTGTCAGCAGAGCGGCACATTTTACAAACCGAGAGCAAACTGTAATATTAAACAAATACAATGAAGTTAAACACATAATCAGACTAAAATTAACACAGTTGAAGCTGCCAAATGCAGGAAGGACAGCTGGCAAAAGAAAAAAAATTCCGATGTGTGAATGCGTAAATTAACAGATTTATTCATTAAACGGAACACTCAAAAGTCAGATTTAGTTGTCTAGATGGGGCAGTGATATATAAACAGCTTTCAGAATATAATGGATAAATAGATTACATTTCATTATGCCATTTAGAAATGACGTGGGGTGTGTGACTATTTCAGCCTATTTCAGCTGCGCCCGGCGGTGTGAAACAGAGTTGAGAGCAACTAAAAAAATAAATATAAAAACATAATTTAAAGAGGTAAACACCACAGCAAAAATCTAGCTGTCCTTCCTGCATCTGTCAGTTTAAACTGTGTTGTTTTTAGTCTGGATTATGACTTAAACGTCTTCGTATTTGTGTAATATTACCATACGATCACCGCACCGAGCTCTGATTGGTCAGTAGGCGGTGCTTTTATACGAGTTGATCTCTTATCTGGAACATAACCTGCTGCGGAGAAGGTTAGGTGTTCAGCATCAGTTACCATGGTGATCTACCCCGGTAAGAAGCAAGCCACCGTCGTGGGACGGAAAACCCTGAAGGTTTAACCCTGAAATTACCTCGCTAACCCCAAATCCTGCTTCATAGTACAGGCCTCTGGTCCTATCTCTCTTTGTTTTCTGTACTCACTCCCTAAAATCTGTCTAGATTTAGGCCTATGTGTACAGTTAAAAACATGCCTCACTAAACAGAGGGTGCAACTAGGGGGGGGCAAAGTTCTTCTGCAGATTGAAATGGAAGCAGATGCCATTCAGGAGTACTGCCAGATCAAGAGGGTCAGCTACTTTCCACACTGACGCTCCACGACTCAGCTCATCTCCAGATGGGGTTGTCTTCTAGTTTGACCCAACAAAGAATCACCAATTTGGTCCTGTTGAAATTAAGGGTGCTTTCACATTAGGGGACCCGGGCCCGGATCCAAGTACACTTGTCCCCAAAGTCCAGTTCGATTGATTAGTGTGAACGCTCCGAACCGTACTCGGGCACGGTTCGCCGATCTGTACTCGAGTCTGCTTGAAAAGGTGTTCTTGAGTACAGTTCATGTGGACTCGGTCACGGTTCGCATCAGGGTGTGAAAGCCAACCGTACCGAGACACGGAAGTGGACCGCTATTCAACGTGAGCCAGCAAGCGAGTAGTTGTGAAAGAGCAGGCTTTTTTCAACGCCACCGGTCTCCTCCGAAATCTGTATACATACTGTATAAAACAGTTTCATGTCAATGGGGGGGGGGGGGCGTCGTACTCAGGCACAGTACGGATCAATCGTACCTAATATGAAAACGCCCTATATGTCCTAACATGAAGAGCTATTTTGACTATCCATATCCACACTAGGGATGTCATGATACCAGAAATCTAGTAGTCGATACCAATACCAGTGAATTTCCACGATTCTCGATACCAATAATAAAAAAAAAAAAAAACAACAATAAATCCCCTATACTGTAATTCAACACGTACTCTTTTATTAAAAACATTTGAACATTACAAAAAAACAGAGGCATGTAGCCTTTAAGTAATTAATAAAAAGAATTGACCCATTTAGTTCATTTTGGTGTATCAGCGGCATGTTATCAATCGATAGTCAGATGACGGACGCTACATACTGAGCATGAACGCATCTGGTCCGTAAACTCAGAGTAGCAGTTGTCACACACGGGACGAGAGTTTGACAGACCGAGAGATGACGGAGGATTTGTTGTCAAAGCGAAAAGCAAACGCACCTATTTGGCAATATTTCACGATCCCAATCCTATAAGGGAATTATAACGTTAATGAGGTAATCGCCGTGAGGTGGATGGAGCTACCATAGCCGGTGTGCACGGAGCAGCGGCGCCAGGTAGACCCCCGCAGCGGAGCCCCGCAGCAAAAGCGCTACCGGAGAGGCCAGACACACCGCCAGCCGACGGTACAGATCAGAGTCAGCGATCTGCACATATTGACCGTAATCTTTTCTTATAAAATGTCCGGTGTAATCGGTAACACCGGTGTTGTCACAAGTTTATTAACCGGTGGGAAAATTTTCCTCACTGTCACATCACTACCGATGACCATTACAGGCATCGAACGGTACCTTCGGTACTGTAGAAAAAGAGTACTAGAACTTTGGCATCGACTTGGTACCGAAGTACCGGTTCTCGTGACATTCCTAATCCACACCCTAAAATGCAATGTGAAATATGCCCTATATTATCTAACATGAAGAGCTATGTTGACTATTCATATCCACACCCTAAAAGGCAAAATGGCAGACTGGAGTTAAAGCAACAGCATACATACTGCTGTACTGCTGGCAGGTGCAGAGTCAGCTACTCATTACAGGGATGCAGAGGAAGATCTGCTGATTCCACACATATACAGAGACAGTGATGTGATCCAAGTGATAAAATAAGAACAGACCTCTTTTTTCTTTCTTTCTACATGCATACACATAGGTGCCTGCAATGTTGACATATTACAATTAATGTCAATAAACAATGAATGTTGGCAACTATATCTGCTGTTTTTCAGAGTAATTAGATAAAGATTAATAAAAACAATGTTCATATGTGTAACAGACTAAAACCCCGATCAAGACAAATAGGTTTGACCTTTAAGCAAATTCAGTACAATTCAATTTACCTAAGCCGAAACTTGTGGGTCATGTTAAAATGGCCAGTGAGTAAATAATAACAAACTCAATATTTAACACAAAAACATAATAATAGCATATAGTTTATATTGCCTGTCAATATTCACATTGGTAAACAGATGACGCAGGTTATCAGGGTTATGATATGAACTAATATAAAGGATGGAGAACAACAACGTTTGTGGTTAATGCTGCCACTATCAATTATTTTGAATATAAATGATCAGATTATCTGTACCTGTTTATACCTGTGTATTTTTAAACAGTGATACTGCTACTCACACTGAAGTAAAAGAGCCAAATTCTTCTTCCACCACTAGAAAGTAACCGGGTGACATTAGTTTTAAGTTGGATATTCTACAGACATTTTTCTTATTCAGTATCACCCCATGTTAACTCAACTTCCAGCCCTTGCTTAACCGCTGGGGGCTGACCAAAGGACCAACAATATATTAATGTTTAAATGACCAACAAAACTGTGTTTTACATAAAGTAATTAATAGAAAACAATGTTTTTTCTAATAGCTTCCATGTAATTTGACCCAGTGACTGCAAATCAATACAAAACATGAATGAGACACACCTCTTGTTATTGGATTTACTGCTTCTTCTATTCTACATAGACTTATGGAACCATAACATGGAGTTTTTACTATACTATACACCGATCAGCCATAACATTATGACCACCTGTCTAATATTGAATAGGTCCCCGTTTTGCCGCCAAAACAGCCCTGACCTGTCGAGGCATGGACTCCACTAGACCTCTGAAGGTATGCTGTGGTATCTGGCACCAAGCTGTCAGTAGCAGATCCTTTAAGTCCTGTAAGTTTTGAGGTGGGGTCTCCGTGGACCGGACTTGTTTGTCCAGCACATCCCACAGACGCTCGATTGGATTGAGATTTGGAGAATTTAGAGGCCGAGTCAACACCTCGAATGTGGCCATCCACGTGAGGCCACCTTCTTCTATTGCTCCGTGGTCCAGTTCTGAAGCTCACTCACGTGCCCATTGTAGGCGCTGGGCACCCTGACCGGTCCCCATACGCTACAAACTGCTCCTCACTGTGTGTTCTGACACCTTTCTATCGGAACCAGCATCAACTTTTTCATCAATTTGAGCTCTAGTAGCTCTTCTATTGGATCGGACAACACGGGCCAGCCTTCGCTCCCCACGTGCATCAATGAGCCTCGGGTCTGACCCTGTCGCCGGTTCACCGGTTTTCCTTCCTTGGACAACTTTTGGTAGGTCCTGACCACTGCAGACCGGGAACATCCCACAAGAGCTGCAGTTCTGGAGATGCTCTGACCCAGTCGTCTAGCCATCACAATGTGGCCCTTCTCAAAGTCGCTCACATCCTTACGCATGCCCATTTTTTCTGCTTCCAACACAAAGTTCAAAGTTCAAAATGTTCACTTGCTGTCTAATATATCCCCCCCCATTGCCAGGTGCCATTGTAACGAGATAATCCATGTTATTCACTTCACTTGTCAGTGGTCTTCATGTTACGGCTGATTGGTGTATAACAGGTTGAACAAGTTACCCAGCAACATTAAGCTGACACACAGTTTATGTAACTTAGTGTGAGCAGCTGCTGCTAGAGAAGTAATGTTCACTGTTTTCTCTGACGTTTGTGACCGACCTTGTGGGATTGAAGGATCAATTAACTAACGTTAGTTGTCATTGCATATTAAACAGTAACGTTAATATATAGCTGGTCCCTTGTCAGCCCAACAGCGGCTAAGTGAGGTCTGGGAACTGAGCTAACCGGGGGGTGAAACTGAAAGACTCCACCAGGAAATAAATCTTAAAATGTCATCATGCAGTGCAACAATCTAGTTCAGTGGTTCTCAAACTTTTTTCACCAAGTACCACCTCAGAAAATATTTGGCTCGCCAAATACCACCATTATGACCGATGTTAAAATATGGTAGTGTAGGCCTACCCTATTCAGCAATGCACAGTTCACACAAGAGGCAAATTTATTCCTAATAAGAATATTACTTATTGTTGGCTTTTGTCAAAGGGGTAGCACTAGAACTGGCACTTAAACTCTTCCACATAACTCTCATACTACGCTAGGGGCAGCCTCTCACACTAGGCCTGCACGATATGAGGAACATCTGCGATGTGCGATAACACTGTTCAATATTGCAATGACGATATGACTTGCGGTAAATAAACAAATATTGAAGTGTGCATAATAGCTATACATATACTGTATTTAAAATATAACTGGGCTAAATGTTGTTTCTAGAGCAGCAACAGTAATGTTTACAACAGCAAAGTCACCATATAAACTCCTTAATATCTCACTGGAAACAAATCTAAAATGTTAATAAAATAAATCATATTCCAGACATGACAATACTAAGTGAAGTTTATAAAGACTGAAGAACACAGACATCAGTCAGTATCAGTCCTTCCTCCTGTCCTCGAGATAAGAGTCTCGAGATAACTTCTGTAATGATTTGACGCTGATTAAAAATAAATTGAATAGAATTGAATCCTCTGTCCTCCTCCCTCTGCTGCAGGTAACATTAGGGCTGATAGAGGGAAGAGGGGCTGCTTTGGTTTCAGCCAGCTGATGAGTTTACAAGTAAGATATGTGACAAACTAACCTAAACAGTGAGACTACACAGCCTACTGCAAGCTTTAGTTTCAGTCTTACGTTGCTTCGATATTTTATGAAGGTAATAAATTAATAATAAGGAGGCTTTGTAGTCTGCACGAGTCTGCAGCGCATTACACGTAACTTACTCTGTAAATATGTATTTTAAGGTTTACATGTAAAGTGATATATACACATTTGTGCATCTATTTCTACACGTGGAATGATATTTGCACATTTGCAGATCGCTTCCTGTGCATTTATGGGCCACATGACATTTGTCACTTTTCTCCTGTTTGTTTACGGAATTTTGTCCGATTCATACCGCAGCAGATCTGTAAATAATAGTTGTAATCCAAAGAAAACAATTCACAAATATGTACTATGATCTGCAAATATTTCACTACCCACAAACATATTTTTGTATTTGTGTTGTGTAAAGTCACATCCACAGAAATACAGGGGCGATTTGCAAATACACATAACTTACTCTGTAAATATGTATTTTAAGGTTTACATGTAAAGTGATATATACGCATTTGTGCATCTATTTCTACACGTGGAATGATATTTGCGCATTTGCAGATCGCTTCCTGTGGATTTATGGGCCACATGACATTTGTAACTTTCCTCCTGTTTGTTTACAGAATTTTGTCCAATTGGTACCGCTGCAGATCTGTAGATAATAGTTGTAATCCACAGAAAACAATTCACAACATGTACCATGATCTGCAAATATTTCACCACCCACAAACATGTATTTTTGCATTTGTGTTGTGTAAGGTCACATCCACAAAAATACAGGGCGATTTGCAAATACACATAACTTACTCTGTAAATACGTATTTTAATTCCACATAAAAATTGTTATAGGTTTACACGTAAAGAGTTATATACGCATTTATGCATCCATTTCTACACGTGGAATGGTATTTGCGCATTTGCAGATCAGATTTATGGGCCACGTGACATTCGCAACTTCCCTCCTGTTTGTTTACGTAATTTTGTCCAAGAAAACTTCCATACGCTTTCCTCCATGTTTGACCGTTTCATCATGTTTATGCTTGTTGAACACCGCGGCCTCTCTGATCAGCTGTTCACAGATGATAAGTATCTTGGCTTTACACTTGCAAAGTTTTAATGAACTTACAGTAAACGAGTAGTTGTACCCAGCCAACATGGTTATGTGGGCCCCACATGGGTTATGCTGGGGGTACCTGGGATCAACTAAGTAGGTCCCACATGGGCTCCCCATGTGGGCTACCCAAGTGGGTTCTAGGTGGGTCACTAATGGGAAATTAGTGCACGGGCTCAGAATGGGCACCACAAATGGCGCCCACTTGGGTCAACTAAGTTGGTCCATGTGGGCTACCTGTGTGGGTTCTAGTTGGGTCACTACTGGGAAATTAGTGCAGGGGGCCAACATGGAAACTGTGGACAAACCCACTTACAGCCCGTATTTCAGGCCATGAAGTCCCCATGTAGTTCCCTCATAGAACTTAAACCTGGGGCCGAGATGGGTTTTGGTTTATGTTGCCCAGATTGGGCCCATATAACACCCAGTATGCATGAAACCCACAAGGGCAATTGGCATGTGGTAATTATGGAACCCATGGACAATCCCATATAGGGCCCATTTTTCAGCCCATTTACTACCCACATGGGCCCCACATACAAATATGTTGGCTGGGTAGCCGTCACCACCGCGGCCTCTCTGATCAGCTGTTCACAGACTCACTGACTGTGTGTTGATGTGAGTGGAGAGCTCCGACACAGAGCAGCAGAGGAGAGGATGAAGTGTTAACCATCCCTAAATGTAATGATTGTTCTGATTCATCGAGTTCCAGACAGCCTTTTGCGATATGTTCATCGCGCATGTTCATATGATGACGATGGAAATTAGATTTATGGGTCAGCCCTATTTCTTAGTAATTTAAAAAAAAAAAAATGTTTTAGAGATTCCTCCGCGTACCACTACATAGAGCTCGTACCACAGTTTGAGAACCACTGGTCTAGTTTAAAGTGGGTTAAGGCATGGAGGGGCTGAGCAGGAGAGAGTAACGTTAACGTTACATGATAAATGGAACTAACACGGTGACAGAACGATACATTGTGACGTTCCAGAGTCTCTCAGGTTGGAGTGGAACGCTGGAGCGACACAGCATGCGGAGAGACAACGTTCCACCAGCGTGTGTTCCGTCTGCTCGTCTCATCAACAGGGTACAGGTTAACTTTAACATTAGACCTCTGGCTCATATCGAGACAAAGTTTGACAACAAGTTGAAACTAGTTACCCGTTTAGTTGAGCCGGACCCGGCTGCTGGGTTTCCTCCATAGTCTTCAAAATACTGTACGTACTCGGAAGTTTTTCTGCTTCTCTCGAGACTGAGTGCTGCTGAGATGTTTGCTGAAAGTAGAGTCAGCCGCGCCACAACACTACGACACGCCCCATGACGTCACCACGAAACCGGAAGAAATCTCCCGCGCAAGTTATTTTTTTTTAATACTTTATTTCAAGAGTTCAATACAATATAATCGCATGTTCAGATTTTCATTACAATTCTGCAAAAATATTTTACAGTATAAAAAATAAATTATACAACAAATACACTGTAAGGAAAGGAAAAGATGAATAAAAACAAAACAAAATAATAAAAAAAAAACATTCTGCTAAATAATTGGAATAAATTTGAAATGTCTAAACAATTTAATAGTTTTAGTCAATTTAGAATGTTTGAGTTTTAAGTTATCAATCATAGTCAAACATTTTTTTAAATCAGTATCTTTAAAAATAAAAAAGGAGGGTATTCTTTTAAGCCATATAATTTTATGTATATAATATTTTGCTAAAATAATAATCAAATCAATTATGTAAATCTCATCTCAGTGAGTAATATCTCAATCTTTGTTAGGATGATATCTTTTTCGAAATGTTTTGAGAGATTCTTCTGTAAATCAAACCAAAAAGAAGTTGCATGAAAACAATCTACAAACACATGTTCAATAGTTTCCCCTTCACAATTGCAAAAAGTGCATCTATTGTTAGCAGTTACAAAGAACTTGCAAAATATTATCTTTAGCAGGGTAGTACCTGTGTACAATCTTAAATAGAAACTCCTTGATTTCTTTTGGAATTATATATTCATGAGGTAACATAAATATAGTGTTCCATTGTGTTCTATTTAAATATAACCACCTATATTTACATATGGGAGTAGCAATATGTTCAAGATGATTTCTAATAAAAGCATTAGTACACTCTTTACAATGGTAGTGTCGAGAAGGTAGTCCGTGAGTTGGGGAAACACTTGCGAGATGGTTAGGGTAGGCACTGATGTTGAAAAGTTAAAGGTGGAGTCTGTCTTTGTCAAATTCTGCAAATATCTCCTCGCGGTCTGCTGGCTGTCTGTTCTGCTGAAGTTAAATCTGGTGTTCATCCACAGCCCTGGCTCTGTAAATGGGAAAGTGGATCGGACCGAGCCACTAGGGCTGTTTTTTTTACATTTAAAACTGCTATTGAGGTTTTAGAATGTCTGTTAGGAAATGTGTCATGATGACTCCATGAGTTTTTATGCCTCGTGTGGGCGGTGCTCAGCGTCTCCTCTATCCATCCCTCTGTTGGTGCGAGTGTAGTCGTACCCCAAAGTCATGTTTGCAGGCCCTCTCCCCCTAAAGCAGCGGCTTTTTAAGGCTCGTCTCTGGGGCATTACGCATCGCCTCTCCGGCAGTGCCTAGCTGCAGCCCCGAGCGTAACGCACGCCTTTGAAACAGCCCTTTCGGCCCAAGCCCCCATAGGTTGCATCAGAGAACGCTCAGACACAAGCCCCCCAGGAAGAGCGCTGGTCGTTGATCCCACCTTTCGTAGATGCCAAACGGCAGTACTGCAACTTCCGTGTTTGTCACGTGACGCCATTGGACACAAAAAGACTTCACTTGTGGTCAATGAAGTTACTTTGCTTACCAGGTGTCTACAAAAGGTGCTCTGTGTAGTTTTGGAGGCTTTGTTTTAAGTGAGAAAACAGTTCATGAGTTTTGAAAGATGCGTTCATTGCCAAAGCATTGAAAAGTGATCCACTTTTTTTTCCAAATTGACTATGTGAAGAGCTTTGAAAAAGTGAACTCAGTGTTGAGAAATGAGTGTTAATCGTTGTAAAAAACAAAACAAAACTGCATTAAATGAAAAACAATTCAAACAAGCACCTGCAGTTTTAAGAATAGCATTTATTTGTGAAGGGCTAACACAGTGGAAATCATCTACTGCACTTTCATCAGCCGAGGCCTTCATCCCTGGACAGTCATTTTATTTGAGACTTGAGTTAAAAGCACCTACAGGAGTTTCTCGGCTTGTCTAATGTACAGGTAGCTTGTTAGAAAAGTTACAAAGCAAGGGCAGAATTCATTCATTTGTTAACGAAGGGCTTTTATTCTGAAATATTTGCAGGACATTGTTGTGGAAAACGCAGTGTCTTGCACAGGTCCATGAATTAATAAAGTACTTTTAATTGTGGATTAGAGAAAGAAAATACAGTGAGAATCACCGATCCTGCTTTTATTTTGAAGGTCAAATTTTAAAGCTTATTTTGATTGAAATCGTGACACTCCTATTAATAAGGAACATTAACATTGCCAAAAAGATAGAAAAGTGCTCCAAAATTGTAGTGTAATATTACATTAAACCCAAGCTAAGATGATGGTCATTTGTCATAATTTATTTGCAGTGTGTTGTTTAGGATTCAGTGTTCTTCAGCAGACTGGAGGTGCTCTTCAGCCTATAAATTTCAGACATACACAAACACACACAAATTATAAAATTAACTTTGTCCCGATTATGTTCTATCTAACAAATCCTCCACCTCCTTTATAAGATCTGAGAATTAAAGTTTGGAGGGGCAACTGTCACTGCTATTATCAAGCCAGACTGGATGTAGTAAAAAGCTCAAAGACTAAAAATCCTCTGCATGAAAGGAATTAGATCTTAAACTGAGCTAACTTTGTTTTGTTATGTTGGAGGGCCCAAACAGTCTGACACTAGAACAGATAATAAAGTTAGCCAGATTTAGCCCTTGATGTCAAATTTGTCAAATTCAGGGAGCAATCTCACATCCATGATGTGGTAAATTCTGAACTCCACTTCAGTGGTTATTCCTGAGAGCTGTAGAAATGAGGAGTTTATTTTAGTATATTAGTATTATTATTTAATTGAGAACTTACATGTTGGTGATCCTCTCCAGCCTGTCCTTGAGGTCCTCCTGGATAAAGAAAATGGACAGACAAGAAAGTATTTTTTTTTTTTCCCAAACAAATATTGGGCAATGTGGACTGAAGAGACTAACTGCAGCACCATGGAATGTAGATTTTTTATATATTGTTTACATGGTTCAGTCAAATTTGTAATCCTATAGTACAACACTATGATATAGTCCAGTCATGACATTTGAAACATTCTTAATTGTAATAGTACAGTGGTGGACTCAGGCTGTCTGAGGGGTAGGGGCGAAAATAATAAAGAAGGGCACCAGCTGCATGCAGTGGGACCGGAAAAAACAAAAATCAACCCAACTCTATTTGGAATAGAGGCAACCTACACAAAGTGGACAAAATAACACTGTAAACAACACTTGCAACTCAGTACAACACTGAAATCTACAACCTCAACAACATATCAACATATCTACAGCTTTTTAAAGAGTCTCAACGGAAAATTAAGATGTTTTTGCATTTTTCTGAAATGGAGGAAACTGGAAGGTGCTCTCTAATTTGCCCACCCCGTGTAAATACTGTGACTGTCTTATTTCAATGCACGATGCGGGAAAACAATCCACCGAAATGTTTATAACACAGCACAATAATTAAAGGAATAATACAACCAATTACGATGATGTCATTTACACAATAATGACCCTAATCATTGAAAAGCTGGAAAAGGTTAGATGTGACAGCAAGGTGAGTCCATTGCTCTGTCTCACCTTTGAAGCATCAGACATGGAGGTGGAAGAACGGGAGGAGGCAGATGACGGACATGGCGGCGGGACACTTAACTAAGATAGAGAGGAGAAAAGGCAAAGGGACCGGTCATTTTAAAAAGTTTAACCACCCATTAAAGATGACCAATACTATAGTTTAACTTATTGAAGAGTTTCCAACTATGAACAGACTTTACTGCTGGATAGCCTGGTAAGTGCAGGGACCTTCCTTCCATCATTCCCGTTCTTGACTGAGGGTAAGATGGAGCATGAGGCTGAAGTTCTTGATTTACCAGTCTATTCACACACACATGCTTACCTTACTGTCACCGCTAACTGGATTAGTGGTTTGTTTCTTAAGTGCTGCAAGTTCACGGCCACATTCCTAATACATCAACGTGAAGCTAACTTGACACTAAATCCACTTTTTGGAGTGGAATGTACAGTCACTTTATTAAAGTATTGATCCTGGTCCGACTCTGTAGTGTACAACAGAAGTTCTTTTCTTTTTTTCTTGATAAAATCCAGTAATTCTGTCTTCAAACCCTCCAAAGAAATCTGTGAAAAATCTACGACAAACTCTATGACACTCCAGCCCCCAAACTATGAGGTAACGACACATTCATTGTTGGCAGCATACAATATCCTTACATAATAAATTGCTTTTACCTTTCCTCAGATGAAAGGTTTTCACCTCATAGTATTTACAATACAGTGCTCTAACTTTGGTTAGCAATTTGTTTCATCCCCAACATTGTCATGTGAAGATGCATGAACATGTTTGATTGGATCCACACATTAACAGGCAGAAAGAGAAAAAAAACAAGACATTCAGTGATTACATTCTATATGGAGATGAAATATCACAGCATTTACACTACCTGTATATTGCTCAGATCTAGTTTAGTTTCCAATAACAGCACTCTGCTCATCAGATTTTCCCAGCTCTCTCTGGATACAGTGATGACTTCTCCTTCAATCTGGAACAGAACATGATAAATAGAAAAGGTGGCTGCAGTTGTAATGTTTTAACTCACGACTGGCCGTTGTATGTTGGCGTCGGGCCGCACAACACCCCTTAGCTGGGATATCATCACAACATATCACGGCCTGAAGTGAGCTATTGCTTTTATAAAATGGTCATCAAGTATGGCAATATGAAAGTTATAGACGCATTCCATTTTAATTTATTAATAAATAATAATAATCACAATAAAATAGGCCCTCCTGGCTGCCTTCACATACTGAGGCAGTTGCTATGGAACGGCGGTTGCTATGGAAAGTAGCCCACACTAGCAGTTAGCATATTTCTTTTTTCATCACAGGCTAGCGTTATATTGATTTCATTATTTGGCTCTTTATTTACATTATTTGTATACTGCCATTTATTGTGCAACCGCTGAGAAATTGTCCAGCGTCAGTAGGATGACTTTAATAACTGCTTGCACTAGGCTTGCCTCTTTTTGTTAGGCGAGTTGTGTTGCTTGGTATGGCGAGGATGTTGCTCCACTTTTGGTAGCTAATTTGGTTACTATGTGTGTGTAACCTGTTCCATGTTGGCAGAAATCATCCTCCCGTGACCCTGTCGCTAAGCAACCATATCAACACATTGGTCGAATGTGTTTTTCTCAGACGTGGAGCGATACTAAAAGTGCAAAGAAATTAGATGTCATAGCCGTGATACAACCAATCAGATTGCTTGATTTGAGCTACCATTTTATAATAAATATTCTTTGCCGTCTGTCCACTAAAGGAAACATATAAAATAAATTAATAAGATATTAAAGAAGTAGAGTAAAGAATGTCTTCTCAACCTTGTCAGTGTTTCTCTGTTTATCAAGTTCCTCCAGCCGTTTCTCCAGGATACTGAGCCTGTCCATCCCAGACTGAAGACTCCCTAGTTGAGCTTCCAGTGCTGATAGCCGTCCCTCCACCTCTGAGGACTGAAAGACAGTAAAGACAGTTACATTATCATTTTATATTGGCACATGTTCAAAGTCCTCCGGAAAGATCTGGGGTTGGTCCAGTGGTCCTCAGAACTGTAGGCCTTTAAACGTTCCAATACAGAACTCACACCGCTTTTCTAAAGGTCACCTTGTTGTCATGGTGAAAGCTGCAATGCTGTAGCACATGTTGTTTCAAACAAAGGCATTTTAAAGGTCCCATATCGTGCTCATTTTCAGGTTCATACTTGTATTTTGTGTTTCTACTAGAACATTTTTACATGCTGTAATGTTAAAAAAAAACTTTATTTTCCCCAACCCTCTGTCTGAGTGCATTTCAACAGGATTGCAACAGGATTGCATTGCTAGGCAACCAGGGTCCATGTTTACTTCCTGTCAGCTGATGTTAGTAACATACACTACAACAGGAAATAAACTGGGACACATTTACGTACAACGTTTATATTTCAAAACGTGTAATGGTCTAAATGTTGTACATTTGTGACATCACAAATAGACAGAAATCCTAACGGCTTGTTTCAAACGCACAATTTCTGAATAAGGGCTGTGTGTATTTCTTCGTATATTGAGCGTTTTGATAGTTTAACAGTATTTATATAGCACTTAAACCTGCTTCATAATGTAAAAGACAAGAAAATTCCACTTTTTTACAATATGGGACCTTTAAATAAATATTCATAGTTTTACAATGACATCCCATATCCATTGTATCAGAAGTAAAAAAAGACCACAGCTCGTTTTTATGTAAATCGCATTGGCTCCATCTATCAGCAAACTAAAGTTTTACTACATTAACTAACGTCTCAAACAAGGTTTTGCTTCGTCTTTATAATGGTTTGGTAAATGCTTACGTAAAGACTGTTCTCCTTGTCCTCCTCCCGTCCTGCCAGCTCTCTGATCGCATTTCCAGGAGAATTGGAGGTGTACACTTCATTATGAGAGGTACAGGTTACATTATGGGAGGAGAATGCTTCCGCATGGGAAGAATTTGTGTGAAAAGTGGAGGGATTTTCTATGTGCCTCTCAACAAATGGCCTCTCGGACACCTGAAACACATAAAAACACAATGACATTGAACTAAAGACAAATTTCTGATGATGCACATGTCTAATCATTAACCTGTCCGTCACATCACACCTGTTTGTAAATAGCAACCCCTACCTGCTACTCATTTACCGCTTGACATCCTTGTTAATGCTCCTGTATATTTCTGTGGCATCAAGGTAGGTTTAATGTACCTGTGACCATGTGCTGCTGTTCAATAAAAGTAAAAAAGTATGAGTGGCTTCCAGTTATCAAAACACACCCTCTGATGAGCACATTCAAGGCCCTCACATCTTTTGCCATACTGAGGGAACAGCTGATTGCATTTGCAAACACAAAACTACCCATGAATGGATCCATTCATAATATATATAACTGATTTGTTTTGTGTTTAAGTAATATTGGCTTTTTAGCTAGGTATCAGTATTCTAAAGAAAGTTGTTTTTCTAGTAGAATATGGAGATCTCTTATCTAGATCATTGAGTGGTATGCTGTGGTATGCTATACTATACAGTGCTGTGTACTTTTAGTGGTGGTACAGCATATTACATTATACTTACAGTGTCTGCATCAGTCAGTGTTGGATGAGCTTCTCCTCGGTCATCCTTGTGTGAGGCAGGACATCTGACTCTCGGCTACAACACAAATAAAAACAATTATATTGGATACTTTTAGAGCTGCAACACTTAACTGATTAATCGATAAGTCATCCCTTACAGTATAAAATGAATCGCCACCTATTTTGGTCATCGATTAATCGGTTTGAGTCATTTTTGTTTGAAGTTTAAAATGTCAAAATCTTCTGATTCCAGCTTCTTAGATGTGAATATCTTCTGGTTTCTTTACTCCTCTATGAAATATAAATAAAATATATTTGAGTTGTGAACAAAACAAGACATGTGAGGACTCATCTTGGGCTTTGGGAAACACTGATCGACATTTTCACCATTTTCTGAGATTTTATAGACCAAACAACTAATTGATTAATCAAGAAAATAACTGACAGATTAATCAACAATGAAAATAATCGTTAATTGCAGCCCTACATACGTTACAAAATCGCTGTTTGTTGAATGACATCTGTCTACTGTTTTTGTTATTCCCTCCAAACTTCATTGCTGTCACGGCACAGATAGTAGCGGTCACAAGATTTCTTCTAAATCTAGGGGATTTAATTATGGCTGTGTATGGCTGTCCCTTAGTATGGTGACTGGAACACGCAGGCCATCTGCCACTGTAGCCTTTGGAAAGGAAACTTTCATTACCCTGATGATTATCATCATCAACTTGGCTGGACCACACTTGTCATTCAACTTAGGGCAATTGCTCTATTTAAGCCCCAATTTATAACTGTATTGTCATTGAAGTTCTGTCATTTTAGTGGCAGGACGCCCTGATGGCCGACTGGAAACACCTTGCCAGGTCCGTCTTTTTAAAAGGTCTCTTTTGTAAAGACAGTATGTTCCATTAATCCAGGGGTCTCATTTGTTGAATTGTGTTGTACAAATCCGAAAATGGAACATGTCTGGATGTATTGCTTACATGAATAACATCAGGGCCCCATTTCAGAGAGCAGGTTTAACAAACTCTGAGTCTAAACCTGAACTCTGAGTTGACTAATCCTGTAGAGGGAAACTGAGAACAGCTGATCAGAGTCAGTTCAATCAGCTCTGAGTAGGTTGAACCTGAACATAACAAGCCATCATCAATAGAGCTCTGATACTACGATTCACCATGGCAACAGGTAGATAAAAGCCAGAGCCTCCATTTTAATCCAGTGGACCTAGAGATATTAGTACATGTATATGCTGACAGTATCTTTAAAAAAGAGACGGAGTCCGAGCTGGGAAAAAAGTGTCAATAATATAATCCAATTTTATTCAGTGTTGTCCATTAATTCATCAGACTTCCGTTTCCTTAATGGATGATGAAGTGATGAATCTGACTGTGTATTAGGCTGTAGCCTACATTACATTTTAAAGACATTTGTTCAGCTTTAATCTGACGGGATAGAGAGTGTTATGCTGAAGTCTGTTCCGACATCGGCAACTGAAGATGAAAAATATAGTTGAAGATTTAAAATAATATATCTAAACATAGAGACATGACTGTGAGCTCACACTCTGATCCAGTAATAATGTGTTTGGTGATTTAAAGGTTAAATAGAGTAGATGTTAAATAGTAGATCTCTATTTGGATCTTGGCTCAACAGCATTCAGTGACTTTATTTCAGCTACTTCAACAGATGGAGTCAATTTAAACACAGTCAGTGAAATGCTGTTAAAACCCATTCAGACAATTCGCAGCCTATTTAAAAAAACTCCATTCTGCACCACCATCCTGCTCACACAGATATTAACATATAATCTACAATATTATAGGAATTATGTTCCATCAGTGCCATTCACATTATTGATAGAGATCATTATTCATTGACCCTGCCTGTCTGAGCTTCATACTGATTTTAGTACTTAAGCTGAAATGACACATTATGTGTAATAAACGTTTTAGTGGAGCTGCTATAACAGATTGACAGCTGTCTCAGTCACAGTGTTATCAAAGAAGGACAAGCAGAGGTTTTATTCGGGGCTGAGGGTGACTTGATGCTGTAGAATATTTGAATGTTCAAAGAAATGACTGACTGTGCAAAAGCGGTAACTTTAGATAGTCCTTAGTAACAAACTAATATCTTTAAATTCTGACGTGAACCTCTGCTAATTAATGCGCTTCGATACGCACTTTGATGCGGACTGAATGATAATGGGGAAATAAAGCAGCGTGTCTGGCTCTGTAAGAGGGAGGAGACAGAGAGAAACTCTGGGTTTGTTAAAGAAAACCTGCCAGCGAGCAGGTTAGCTTCACAGAGTCAATTACCATGATAACTGTTACCATGGAAAACCCACAGTTTCCCTCATCTCAGGCTGAACTAACTCAAAATGTTCACTCATCCCACTTTCTGAAACAGGGCTCAGAACAAACACCCTCTCTCTGCAAAGCTGTATTCTTAGGTTGGCACCTTGCATGGCAGCCTCTGCCATCAGTGTATGAATGTGTGTGTGAATGGGTGAATGCTGACATGTAGTGTAAAGCGCTTTGAGTGGTCAGAAGACTAGAAAGGTGCTATATAAAGCTATATAGGTCCATTTACACTGTACCTTTAAGACACACAGACACACGAGTAAATAAAAATAAACCATTAAAAGGTTCTGTACCTTCTTCAGTTGGTTGTGTTTCTGTAGGACCAAGTTAATGATGTCACAGATGACAGAGATTTTCCTTTGAGAGAAACCCCACTGGAGGAACTGCTGCTTGGTCAGTACGGGCTTATAGTGGAAGACATCTCGCAGTACCTACAAACACAAAACACACACACTCACAGTTGAACAGACCACTACAGGCTAGTAGAATAATTGTGAGCGTAAAGTGAAAATCCACTGTACACTAGTGGTTAGTAGTCATTGTGCTCTATAGAGGGTGGGGTAGAATATGAATTGAGATACTTGACAGCATTTCGTAACGCTGCATCTGTGAAAACACAGCACTTAGAATATGTGTATGTATTACCTTATAAAGAGTGTCAGTGAATCGGAGGTCAGTTTTGCCACTCAGCTCCAGTCCAGCCTCCATTAGTTGCTTAGCAAAAGGTGGAGAGAAGGAAGTGAGAGCGAAGCTCACAATTGGTAGAGAAGCAGAGGCATCTCCTTTGGAAAGGCTGGTGGAGAAACAAAGAACAACACGCGAGATTGTGAGAAAAACTGCAAACGAGGAAAGGGAGAAATTGATATGTAATGTCCACGCTGCACACTGCTAAAAATAGTGTAGTTGTCGCAGCTCAAGGGGGCGAGGCTTAGCAAAGGGGCAACTGTATTCATGTGTGATGATGTTAGTCCCCATAGTAACCATTTCATTGTAGTGAAACCACGTTTTTGAAACTTGACCTCACTGTATAAAAATGACCTATGGTGACCTCTAGGATAATCACAGCCTCATGAAACTTTACAGCCACAAACTAGAGACCAAGATCATTCAGAAGATGGATGGCTTCTCTAGGTAAATACAATACAATTCTTACAGAAATCTCAAAATGTCGAAAGTTTTTGATACTAAATCACAGCATGGCTTTTTCTACAGTGTTCCTCAAAGTTTTGGTGTCTTAATGTGGTATTTTGGAGGGATTATTCATAATTTCTATCAATTCTCAAGAGTTAAAAATGGTTAAATGTAGCACCAAATCTGTGTAACAAATGGTATCAACCCAAAAATTGCTACAACAATTTATGAAACATAATAGAGCATGGAAATGGCCATCATATACTTCTATCATAATGTCCTAAGCCCTTAAACACTTTCACAATTTATTTTACAAATGCCATAAGGAGCACATGAGGACACAGAGGAACATTTCCACTGGTGGTATGTAGGTCGTATTGCTACTGAGGCACAGTAACAGACTGTAGCCTACAGACAAATCCCCACACGCACTTGCAGATCTCTGGCACGGCAGAAGTGTAGCAAGTCACTTGTAAAAAGAGTTGTAATTGATGATTTATCAGTATTTCCAGATCTTGGAGCAAAATACTTACGACTTTTCAGCCAATTATATCTATGGACGCATTTACAGATTTGTCTACACATTACACGATTACGCACACACGGATTTGCAGATTCTCAATACGCATTTAGAGATTATTTTACATATTTACAAATCTAATAACGCAAACACGGATCGAGCAACAGTTAACTAATCATCTTTCCACATACAATCACGGCCCCATCAGGGCTGCTGAGCTTCAGTTAGGCAGATGTGTGTTGTGTTGTTACCTATTGTAGTCGACATGTCCTGGGTACTTTATCACCCGCAGGAGAGTTTCCAGTTTGCGAAGACCACCCTGGACATCACCAGTAGACTGCATCTCTATCTGTAGGAGAGACAGTGAAGCGCCAACCTCAACGGCTAAAAGGTCTAGTCAAGGCCTATGAAAGGAGGCTGGGACACGGGTCTTGGTATAGGGGTATAGCGCATGCGTAGTGTAACATAGACTGCGTTATGATTGGTTCAATTTCGACGAGTGCAGGCCAGATTCTATTGCGCATGTGCAATACCACCGGAGATATGACGCGTTGATGACGCGTGATGCAGCCTCCTTTCCATAGGCCTTGGGTCCAGTCAGCCTGTGTCATGGCAACATAAGTAGACGACACTACAACCGTAGTTACTTTACATACAAATTCAATGTCGTGTTCGAGTATGCACATTAAAGTGTTACGGCTCCAATATGATGTCTTTATAGCTAACGCTAGCTGCTACTTTTGGTAAAGTTAGCTGAAGTTAGTTTGTTTCTACCGGGTGTTCAACAACACGAAACGGGATTGGCTGTTGCGCGCCAGTCTTTCCGCGTATTGTAACGTGATGACGTCACGACGTGCCCCGTACTAGTGATGGGAATTCCGGCTCTTTTTAGTGAGTCAGATCATTTGGCTCAACTCACCAAGAAGAGCCGGCTCTTTCGGCTCCCAAACGGCTCTTCGTTTTACCACTTCTGCCTTTTATAATTCAGCCAAATTTAGCACTGTTCTGACGTATGATTAGTATGTGTGCACATATATCACTTAAATTATTCAATATAATTATACTAAACCTTATAATTTCCAGAATACCATAATTTTACGTGCTGCTTTGTTTCCGACTGTCACTCATCTTGTCTGCTATTTGCGCACCGCAGTCCTCTCTCTCTTTCTCTCCTCCTCTCCCTCCTGCTCTGTACCTGTAGACCATCAGTGTGCCACGCAGCCCCCGCCCCTCCCTGCTTAATGGTATGATCCTCATCTGTCATCACATGACTGGTCACAAGGACGTCATCAACACAACATTCAGTCACAGTCAGTGCATGAGAAGCCTCATGCAGGCAGAACTGTCAAAAACTGGCGTCACAGAACACTCGTTAAAAACAATACTCAGCACGGAGAACAGTGAAACAACAAAGACTGTAATCGACTATCTTCGTCGCACAAGACTCTACATGAGGATTTAATCCAACCAATGGCGATCTACAAATGACCTGTGGAGGGCAGCAATACGCCTCTGATGCGTCTAGTCTGCCGCAAATTCCAAAAAAAAAAGAAATAGTCAGTGCATGGTGTTTATGGAGTGCCCGTGGCACGGAGAAGATCGTCCTATCATACTGCCTTGAATTAAGTAAAGAAAAAAAAGAAAAAAACGGCTCTCGGACGGGAGCCGCCTCTTATTGTTCACTTAAAAGAGCCGGCTCTTTAAACCGGCTCGTTCGGGACCCACACATCACTACTGCTTTAAGCTTTTTTCGTTGAGTTTAGTTTATGAATGTGTCACAGGCAGCGCAGCGCGTGTTATCATATAAAGCGACTGCGTTCTGACTCATTATTGTAAAATTGTTAGTTTTCTTTGAGTTCATGTGTTTGTGTGATGACTGGTGAGAGCAGGAGGAGGGGCTGAGCTGACAGCAGGAGGAGGAGGAGGAGGAGGAGTGAGAACAGATGATGATGTTAGAGTGATAGAGACCCACCACGGTATGAAAGCTTCTTCCTTACTCAACAGAAGGAGCAACTGCTCTATTTATATTTCTGCTTGGCTAAATGAAATGACAACTTGACACGTCTGATAGCTGCATCTCCTGCTGTACTTGTGTGCAGGTGGGTTCGTCAGAGGAATCATAACCTCAGGTAGGTAGTTCTCTTTGGAAAATACTGCACCATACTTGTAAAAGAAATGAGACAAATGTCCTTTAATATGACAGCAAAGTCAACCAGGTTGAGTCTGCTCTGTCTTCGTCAACTTAAACTAGCTCGGTAAGCTAACTCGGGGATTTGTAAGAAGAGATTGTGAGTGACAGCTGACTTAACCAATGACGTTCTGCTTCGAATGCTGCCGTGATATGTGCGACCAATGATATTGAAGGGAAGGCGGGACTTCAGGTCAAACTAGCTTGCTTGCTCTCGAACTTCCAACGTTGATGTTTACAACAGTGTGATGGATTTGTTTATGCAACACAGCTGACGGTAGACAGGCGGAGAGGGAGAGGGAGAGGGAGACTGGGCAGTGTGATATAAAAAAGAAGGAGAGTAATAAGAAGAAGAAGGCTGTTTGTTTACATTGTGAAGTTCATCAGCACAGAGTTGTCACAATGCAATGATGAGTAGATGCTGGCAGTCATGTGGCAGCAGGGTAAATGTATACTGACTGCCAGTGGTTGGTACATAATCTCGTACGCAGGTGTCTGTTCTTTCAGTTACACTTCAGAGCTGTCTGCTAAATAGTTGTAAGCACTGTGCAGTGTTGTTTAGTACAGGAAGAGAGACTGAATATAGGATCATAAACTTGTATTACTGCCACAGGTCAGTCACCTGTTACAAATTCACACCCAAAACAGTCAATTAGTAACAAAATGTGAACTTACATCTCAATTCAATTCAATATGTTTTATTTGCATGACTGTTAAGTGAACAATATAGCCAAAGCGTCAATTCAATAATAATAATAATAAAAAAAAGAACAAAATAAAAACTAAAACATATATATATATATATACACATATGTACAATTCATTAAGCAAATTACAATATATAGATCTCTCTCTCTCTCTCTCTCTCTCTCTCTCTCTTTATCATTAACACATTTAATACACCCTAAGCCATGTCAGCCTTAAGAGCACAGAATCATTGAGAGATCAAGCACTTAAGCCAGGGTGCTATTTGTATTACTTAATTTATTTATTCATCTATCCCTTTTTTCATCATATAATGAAGATAATATGCAGTTCTAGACCATAATGCTGGAATTTTAAAATAACTGTATAAATGTAATCTGACTTTAATGAATGGTAGCTGTATTTTATTGACGAAGACAAAGACTATCATGCACGATTGAATCCATAGACCGATGTGTACAGTGCTAGGACTTTCTATGTAATAATTGATACTTAAATGGAACAGTCAGGTTTTGCCTGACCCTTTTTAAGTGGTTTCTCGGCAGCACAATAAGCTTTAATATGAAACACAAGCAGTGCTTTACAATATAACAAATCGACCAGAAGAAATGATAATAACAGGAGATACATTATATTTTTCCCATCTCAAGCAGTAGAACTTACGATTGTTGTCCTTGGGTTTCTTGAAAGGCGCTATATAAGTCCAATATATTATTATTAGCATTATTATTATTATTATTATTATTATTATTATTAATTGTTGGGCAGATTTTGTATAAAACCAATGGTGAATTGGTTAAATCACAAGTGGTGTGAATAATGTGATACAAGACAATATATTTTCTTTGAAATGTTTCATACTGTCATTGTGGATTTGACCTCTTTATCAACTTGTCAGTAATAGAAGATCATAGTAACAAGTGAACCTTGGTGTATCCTGTGTTGAATGATATGATCTGTCATTATTATATTACTTGTTTTCCTGCCTAACTACTCACTCACTAACAGACACACGGATTAGATGTTTTCTTTTGGAAAACCGCAACTAGTTTAGTCAAATGAATGCAACTAGAAATATTTTTTTAATGCACAATACATAAATGGGATAATAATTAAAATCATCATAAGTATGACCAGATTACTGCATGACAGTATACCCTGTGATCATGAGCAGTAATTTTCCTGTGAGGTATAAATGAGAAAAATTACGTTGGGAAAAGTGTGTAGGCACAGTCTGCCACTTATTACCATACAGGTGGGTCAGCTGTAATACAACCTATTATTACTGTATATTATATTATCATCTAAGTGGCTTGTACTGTGTTACTGTGCTGCCATATAGATGGGTCAAGCACTGTGGAGGCTGCCTCCCAGACAACAGCAGCAGCTTCAGGAAGAGCTTGCGGACCGACTGGCTGACGAAAGAGGAAGACGAGAGCAAGGTAATCCTAACATTTCTTAACATTAATATTACTGAGGAGTGTATAAATTGTAGTTTGTATGTGACTGCTGCTATCACAAATGGTTGACATCTCAGACAAAATATGAGTTTGTTTTGATTTATTAGGTTTATTTATAAGGGTTCCGGTTCCATCCTTATAAATAAAATTTCAACTCAATATCAGCACAGCAAGAACCAACTAAAATCAGTCCACCTGAATATGTTTGATCATTATAATTAAACAGGTTATTATTTCAACAGTTGACCTTTTGTAGTTGCAAAAAAACAAAATGCCGATGGCCAAACTCGAGGTTTCAAAACTGTAGTTCACAAACCAGTGGGTGACGTCACGGTGACTACGTCCACTTCTTATGTACAGTCTATGGGACAAACAAATCAGAGTCAGAAGTCATTTTGTATTTTTATGGATGATCTAAGACAATGAAAAGGACCAACACTGTTTAAGAGTGATGTTTTTGGATAGACAATGAAATAAATCCAACACAAGCTGTGCAGTTTCCACCCATTGCAGAATCAAAGAAAGTAACAAAATGAACTGAAAATAACAACAAGTCCAATATAAGCCTCGGTTTACTGCCAAAAGTGAGAGTAATCCTATTAATGAAGTGGATAAAAATACACTGGATGTTTATCTATCACTCTATAATCCATATAACAACTTGTGGCAGCTGCCAATTCTCTGGTGCTTGCTGTTGTTTCCCTTTTCCCTGGTGTTTTTTTGGTTGAGTTGCTGAGTGATTAGAGGGTTATTCAGTTCACCTGTTGCGCAGGGTGTGGGGACTGGCTCTTAAATGATAGTTGAGAGCAGCTTGGTGCATTCCCCTCTTGGCCAATCAGGGTGTAACGACGCCCTTTCTGTAGGGCTTAAAAGAGGAGGGAAACTGCACACCCAGTGTCATTCTGATCTCTCCTTCACTAAATGCAACATGTGTTATCAGCTTTATCAGAAACTCTGGTCTGTTTTGGGCCCTTTTGGGATTCTGTGATCTTTGTGTTTTGTTTGTTGAGAGTGTTGACTCTCCTAGTTGGGAAAACAAGTTAAGTGCCAACCAATTGGGTTACCTGCACTGGGACGTTTAGGTACTATTTGTGCAACGATCTGGCTTGCCTTACAATAGCCTAACGCCTGCAGGCTGTATTTTTGTATTCTATTCATTTGTTGATTTTCAATGAAACCCTTTATACCCATTTCTTTTAGTGTATTTTATTTGGGAAAACTTTAAAGGAGGGTAAAAGGAAAAACACAAACCAATATTTCAGTTTCCTTAATTGTTTGTTAATATAGAGGCATTTGTTCATTATTGAAGAGGCATTTGTTCATTATTATTATTAAGAAGGCATTTTATTTTATATTATTATGTGGATGGGAACTGTTTTTCAGTCTTCTGACTGAACAACTAAAGTCTGGGGAACTCAGTACCGCCACAAACTAGTAGTAACAAGTAGTTTTCATCAGTAGTTGTTTGTTATATCTACTTCACTTGTTTGGTTTCCACATGCTTCCAAAATTTATAATAAATAAAGCTTCATATTTTATGTATTGAGTTAAATGATGACAATAACTCAAGTGTGCCTGGTCAGTCTTAAAGGTCCCATATTGTAAAAAGTGAAATTTTTATGTCTTTTATATTATAAAGCAGGTTTAAGTGCTATATAGATACTGTTAAACTATCAAAACGCTCAATATACGGAGAAATACACACAGCCCGTGTTCAGAAATTGTGCATTTGAAACAAGCCGTTAGGTTTTCTGCCCATTTGTGATGTCACAAATACACAATATATAGATCATTACACGGTTTTAAACATAAACATTCTAAATGTGTCCCAGTTTATTTCCTGTTGCAGTGTAGATAAATAACATCAGCTGACAGGAAGTAAACATGGACCCAACTGTTGCCTAGCAATGCAATTCCTTTGCAATTCCGTTGAAATGCACTAAAACGGAGCATTTCAGACAGAGCATGAATACAGGTATATTCAGGCAGACAGTATGAGGAAAATAAAGTTTTTTTTAACATTACAGCATGTAAACATGTTCTAGTAAAAACACAAAATACAAGTATGAACATGAAAATGAGCACGATATGGGACCTTTAAACAAAAATGCATACTTGTATAATGTCCCAAATCCCTGTCATGCTAAATAGCAGTAAGCAAGTAATGACAGTGAATGAATAAAACAAGTAGAAAAATGATCCTGATTTTTGTTTGTTCCTAGGGAGAGATGGAGGTCCCCAGAAAAGAGCTCCTCAGCAGTGTTATGGCCCCGACATCTACCATCTGTTAAGAACACGCATTGGAGGTATGAACACACAAACACACGCTAAGCACACTCCTAACTCTCTTCATCAGTACTTTGTAACCATACTGCTCGCTTTTATTATGTGTTTTGAATGTGTTCTCGGGTTGTTCAATGTTCTTTGGTTGCCTGTCTCTTTCCATTATTTCTGATGGTGTGTGCAAACAGTCAGCATAGTCAGAAATAACAGGGATTGGTTTATCACTTCAATTGATTCATGACAGATAGATAATCCAACATGATTCATGCATTTTTGCTGACTTCATTTGATTTCATTGTGGTGAGTTTAGTGCTGCTATTACATTAGGATTAGACTTGGAAAAACTTTTAAAGGGACCTGAGCCTCATGTATTGCAAAATTAGTACAAGCAATATTAATTCTCTTGCTATGGTTGATAAAATAGATTAAATGTGAACCAAACTCAACATCTCCACTAAAGCACTGTGGGGTCAGTCCAGTCTCAATATTAATGAATGCACACAGAAGGATTCATTTTTGGTGATTTATATATAAATGACTCTCCCCACAAAAATATTTTTCAATTCACACAAAAATATATATCGTTGTATATAAATGTAGAAAAAAAATCCACATATAAAAAAAAAAAAAGGTTGACAGACATGAGTGACCAGCCATCACCTGTACTTTTTGCAATGTGTCCAGCCACATATTTAATAGGAATTTAGAGGCAGTTAGTGGAGGGCTGTCTGATCTTTGCAATGTGTTAAACGGAAGACATGAGTCAACAAAGCAGACTCCGTCTGTCTTTTTGAGTGCTTGTTCTTTCTAGTCAGGTCTTCAGGATACAAGTATCAGTGAAATATATTTTCTTCTCCAAAGCAAATTTAACATCATTTGCTCTGAGTGTCTTATTTACAGTGTCCTAGATGTGTTCTTGGCACCTCAGTGCATTTTGCACAAAGACCTCTCTTTCCTAGTAGAAGAAACATTTAGGGGGATCTATTGGCAGAAATGGAATATAATATGAATTAGTATGTCTTCTTTAGTGGACTATCACCTGAAATTAAAAATCGTTTTGTTTTCGTTTGCTTAGACTGAGCTGTTTATACCTACATAGGGAGCGGGTCCTCTTCACGGAGCCGGCCGCCATGTTCCTACAGAAGCCCAGAACGGACAAACCAAACACCGGCTCTCAAGAGCGACATTCGCGCTTTCACATTTTCGCGTCGGCCACCGTAGTTCTCCTACATGCTTGGCACAAGGGAAAAGTTTCAGTTTGTTGTAAACTCACCGTTAGATGCCGCCAAATCCTACACACTGCACCTTTAAAAGAGAAAAACCTTTATTTGTGAGAAGCTCGACACTGCTAACTCCTAAATCATCTTAAGATGCCTTCACACCATAAGAGATCTGCTCTTCACCCACCGCAGGTAGGGCGCAGAACCTTGCAGAGGCAGCAGGTAAAATATCTCCCTAAAAAGAGCGCAAGGAATCTCATTCACTGTTTCTAGGCAACAACAACAACAACAACAGTTGCAGCTGTTCTCAACGGTTGCGCTTTGAAAGGTCAGCGGAGGTTGAAGTCAAAGTTTAAATAATTTGAACCCTGAGCACAGCGCTCGGTGGCAATGTCGAGCAGTGTGCCACGCCAAGGGTAGCGATTCCGCCTAGTCCGGCGGCACCGCTCTCTCCTTAGGAAAACAATGCCACTGGATTTTACCGGTGATCATGTGTAGACGGCTTTAGGATTGGGCCGATGGAACCTTCATCTACCAGCAATGAATGACTGTGATTGTGATGTTCTACACAATGGAAAGTGGCCAACAAGTCAGGGAGGAAGTGGGGAAGAATGCAACAAAAGGCTTCAAAACTACCATAGTAACAGTAACAGTATATGAGATTAAATTGAAGTCTAAATATTGAATTTGTTCTCCCTCTTTGTCTCGCTGACTGTAGGTAAGGAACAGCATGGTTTTATAGATTTGGAGATGTTGCCGCCTGAATTAGGCATCACCATCCTGTCGTACCTGAATGCTACCGATCTGTGCCTGGCCGGCTGTGTGTGGCAGGACCTGGGAAGTGACGAATATCTATGGCAGGGGTAAGGAGGTTCAACTCTAATTCCTGTCATCTTTTTTGTGGCGATTAAAGTAATAAGGTGGTGATTTGGTTGAGGTTCATGAATGCTTCTTGAAATCAACAGCTGTATTGTGTGATCTGCTATACTGCCATACAAAATAAATGATGACAGATAGACTAAGAGGAGACAGGAAGTTCATGGTATTGAAGTGCTGACTACACAGTTGTTTCTGTCGACTGTTGTCTTTGTCAATTGTTTTCTGTCAACTTATCAGACAAGCCTTTTTTCACCATATGTATGCAGCAAAGTTCTATTATTGTGTTCTTTTTTTATTTGTTTCTATTCTATAACCCACGTGTGTGTGTCGATCCATCAGGCTGTGTAAGTCCACTTGGGGACACTGCTCCATCTACAACAGAAGACTACCTGCTGGTTTCTCATATAGAAGACTATACCTACAACTAGATGAAGGCTGCCTGACATTCAATGCTAACGCACAGGAGGTAACACATGATCTGTAGTCCAAAAGACCTCACAGCTTCTGCAGTGTGCGTGCGTGCGTGTGTGCATGTGTGCGCACGGTGGTGTCCTTAATGATGTCATTATTCTGAGCCTCTGTTGTTTCACTAATCTGTCATCACTTCAACATCAAAGTATGTGTGTCTGGATGGATTAAGACTCACAAGATATTATTGTCTCTCTTTCTGTGTGCGCGTTCGGTATGTGTGTATGTGTGTGTGTGTGTGTGTGTGTGTGTGTGTAGGGTATCAGTTACTTCATGTCTAAAGGTATACTAGTGGATCATGCGACAGAGCTGGCTAAGTTCATCTTCTACACGAGACGGCTCAACTGGAAGAATCTGAGGGTTTACCTGGATGAGAGGTTAACACAGAAACACACAGAAACACACCTGAAAAGTCACCTGAAGTTTACATCTGATACTTCCGTGACAACAGCGCTATTGTGCGATACTTCTGTATTGCCTTAAGAAAGCCTGAAATTATTAGATGTATTTTTTTTAGATTATTATTACACCCTGGAGTGGTGTTTATTTAATGTGTCTAATATGATATTAAATATACATTTATTGGTGCCCTTTTTCCTTTTGAAATTAGAATTCCAAATATCATAATTCAGCAGCTGACATTACCTGTGTACAAATAAAAAAAAAATATGTTGCTTCTATCATGCCATTTAGTCTGTATTTGTGTCTGTCTATGTGTGTGTGTGCAGGCGGGACGTCCTGGACGAGTTGGTGACCCTCCATAACTTCAGTAATCAGTTCCTCCCCAACGCTCTGCGGGATTTCTTCAGACACATCCACGCACCGGAGGAGAGAGGAGAGTATCTAGAAACCCTCATCACCAAGTTCAGCCACAGGTTTTGTGCCTGTAACCCTGGCCTTGTCCGAGACCTGGGCCTCAGTCCTGGTTAGTACTTACACACACACGCACGCACACACACACACACACACACACACACACACACACACACACACACACACACACACACACACACACACACACACAAGTTGTGATCCTAGGCTTATTGGTAGTAATTAAATACTTACACAATAGATGTAACAATGGGTCTTTGGCAGACTTTTGAAAATACTTTTGCTTGTTAACAAACAACAGAAGTTGTCTTTACACTAAATGTATGCTGGTGTAAAGCCCAGCCAGTCCTGACTAAATATTCAGTGTAAAAACTAAGGATACTTTCTTGCGATTGTTAATAATTGATGATCATTTAAGTTCAGTCAAGGCAAGCCAATTCAATTTAAATCGCTAATCAAAAATCACAGATTTGCCTCAAGTGGGCTTTACAATCAGTACAGCATACAACACCCTCTGTCCTTAAACCCTCGATTCAGATAAGAAAAACTCCCCAAAATTACAATATGGAAAATCAGGATGACAAAATGATAGATTGATTGTAAACACAGAAGATTGGCATTCGAAAGTCTTGGTAAGGTAGCCAAAGAGTAGCACAAAAGGAAATGTCATGTATTAACCAGATGGATTGTGATCTAGGGAGCATGTTTAGTAAGTGTCATTGTAATCAGATTCTGAAAGATGTTGTGCACTAATGGACATTTCCCAGGTCAAGGGAGGATTAATCTTCTAAATGTACACAGTACAATTCATGCCAGTACAATTATTCAATCATCATGTAAACATTAATTGATACAAATATTATCCATTAAAAATGGATTAAGACATATTGGACAACATTTATTTTTATCCAAAAAAAGTATATAATTATGAATGAAAAAATATGGATCAGCTAAATTTGATTATTAAATAATTGTGACCAAGATATTTGCATTTTACATTTTAGAATTGAAAAATAAATGCGTTCTAGATTTTCTATCCTGCAATTTCTTGTTATTTATCGGCCAACATACAGTATGTGCAGACACGATATATCTGTGGTAAAGCTAAAATGATCCCTTTGTACCCAACGGTGTACACAAACTGTGCTCACAGTTGTGTACAGTGACTATTTCACCTGAAGGTGGTGCTAGAGGAAAGCTCATGGATTGTCCCAAATGAAAGAGGCTTTAATAAACACATTCAGTCAATTTCAAGGCAGAGTGATTAGATTTTAGATTTGATGGTGATTCTGCAAGAGAGGTCACAGGGTCATCGAAATATTCAGAAACGTCCAATCTACCCTGACCCTGGAAGTGATTTTGAAGCTACTACACTTGTGACCCACTGGCCCGACCGCAACATGAGGGGGAAACCGTCATGGTTTTATTTTCAAGTAATCCCCGGCTTCAGTATCGTCAATGGACCGTTACCAACCGAGGGCTTTGTTAATGTCAGCAGACCATACAGAACCAAATCCCTGACTCTGTCACTGTTAACTCCTTGGACCTTTTCATATGATTAGTAAGATTAGTGTAATGGTTTCGAGCCCAGGGCTAGAAATGAGATGTCTGGCTGCCTTTCTGAAATCAGCCCTTTCATTTCATTGCTTTTTCTGCCCCGCCATCCACCTTGAGAACAGTTTATTAGTGGCACCGTATACATTTATGTGTCCATAGATAGAATTAGAAATAATAAGTCTTATGTACAGCACAGTTTTTTTTTACTGCCCCCTTTCTCTTCCTTTATGCTGGTTCCTCTTGCAGTAATATTTTGGTTTAAGTGGTTGAATTTGAGGTTCTGTAGTGTGAAGCTGAGGTCCCTGTCTGCTAACAGTAATGTTACCAGACAACAAAACTGCATTATGTTTCGAGGGAATCGTATTTTGTCGCGGATTACGTTTGTTTTTGACGTATCAAAAATGTGTTTCTAATGATAGTCTGCGTAGGGAGGAGGTCGGGGTGGTGTATGGGTCAAACAAACACTTTCACCCAGGAGGTTCATGTCCCGTGTGAAACTAAAAGTCAACGTTCACTTATTTTCATTTAAGTCTGTAACTTAAATTAAGTGACAAACAGTCATTTTAAGCCAAATGAGGATGTGTTTTTACTAAACCTAACCAAGTACTTTTGTTGCATTTTTTGTTTTGTTTCAATTTATAACGCTAACCGCGTGTTTTACTGCGACCATAATCCGGGAGAAAATATGTTTCCCTCCAAACGTAATTGAGGATGCCGTTTTAGTTGTATGGGAACATAATTTAATAGGACACAGGGTTGGTATGAAACATGCTTGAAAGCAGGGTTGTCTCTCTCTCTCTGACCAGTGACACTTCAGGACTCTAGTGGAGCTTTGACTTCTCAGTTTGAACACTACACTACATCAGTACCACACACAGCTGAGCTTTGTGTGCAAGCTCGTGGAATACAAAACCCAGTCCTGTTTGATCACAGCCTCTCTCATCTCATCTCTCTGCAGATGCCGTGTATGTGCTGTGCTACAGTCTGATCCTGCTGTCCATCGACCTCACCAGCCCCCACGTCAAAAACAAAATGTCCAAGAGGGAGTTTATCAGGAACACTCGCCGAGCGGCACATAATGTCTCGGATGACTTTGTAGGCCACCTCTATGACAACATATACCTGATTGGCCACGTGGCTGCGTAGCTCCACACTACGCAGCGGTCCGGTCCAGATCCTCGTACATGCACTGAAGAACAGGAACTGGTGATTGGGTTCCTGTACGTGTCTGGGAAGTATGGAACATTGTGGAAATGGATTTTTTACAATTTTCATGACAACCAGTAAATCTTATTAGAGAGGTTCGAATGAAATTCACCACTGCACTGTGAGAGAGACTGTGCTACCAAATATTAGTAATGTTATTAGATTTTAATCAAAGGTTTGAAACATCTGAAATGTCTTTCAAACCAAGTCGCCGCAAAGAAGAAGGTTTTTATAGTGAAGACGAGCTCTGATACTGCACTGATGGATGGTGACTACTGATTGGTGGAGGGAGGAGGAGGAGGAGGAACACTGACGCCCTCGGCCGGTCACAGATGCCGGGACAGTCCTGCTGATTTCTTATTGGACAGCTGCTTCGTGGTCACCAGTGGGACAAACACCGGTGACCGTTATTGTGAAGCGACACACGAGACGTTAATACAAGGCGAACACGAGACCACTCACTAATATCACCAGTAGCATTTACCAGTGTAACTGATGACACAGGTTACATTGGAGCTATTCTGCTAATCAGTTGACCTTGATGCGTTGTCCAGTGGTAACAACCAGAATGTCCAAGTGTCAAGATTCAACTTTTTTTTTCTGTGGCTCATAATGAATGTTTTTTTTTTTTTTCTTTTTTCCATTTTATGAGTAAAATGAACAACACAACACTTTCATATTCTTATCCTTAATCTCACTTACTTTTTTTCTTTGAGGTTCGCTTGTATGTGTTCCAAGTCAGAGTCACTAAACTGCACAAATGGCTCAGTCTGATGAATGTCACCTGTTCATGAGGAGGTGTGGGCTCGTGATGAGATTTGGCAGAATCAATACCCTTAAAATTGCCATATAAGGCTACCTGTTGTTTCACTTTGTTTGTGGGGACGTTTCATTCACAAAAATGTTAAGAAAGAGTAAAAAGAAGAATTTCATACCGCAGAGCTTCAAGTTCTGTGGTCAGAAATATGCCAATAAAAATCTCAGTAAATTGGCAGGCGATGATGATGATGATGATGATGATAATAATATAATGGACAGAATATGAATTTAGCATCAAGTTTGGTTTAGTTGTGCATTTTATTTGAGTTGATTTCAGGCGCATATTTAAACTACACATTAGAATTCTTAAGTCAAACAAGCATTTTTTTCTGTACATGACTCGTACGACGGGTCTGGTCCACTTGTGAATTTTGTTTGTACCTGAGAGAAAATTCCAAGTAGAAGAAAACTGACAAATGTTAAATTATTTAACATATATATGTAAATCCTAAAAAACAAATTAATTTGTTTGTTTCCTAATAAATCTGATGGTCTGATAGAGGTAAAAGCAAAGTAAAATACACACATAGTATTTTCAGTGTTGTGGGAAACAACTGGCTAATATTCTGTGCAAGCTTTTGTCCAGATTAGGATTGAAATTGAATGTATTAAAACAGTTTTGTTTATTCGTGACATTAGGGAAATGTATAATCGCAGTGCTTTTGAAGGTGACATGCAGCAGCTTCTATGTTATTCTGCTTTATGAGGACGGTAAATACTGCAGTATTTAGGAAGTCGACGAAATGGCTGAAGTCAAGTGTAGAGAAAGACGACGTTAAGTGAAGTAAAATTAAGAATTTTCATCATTCTGACTCTTGAATTGTTACAGAAGGACAACACCACTGACTGAAGTCTGTGGACGTGCAGTAAATTGTATGAGATTCATGTAGTTCTTGTGTTTTTCAAAATAATACTGCTATAATTTAATATTTTTGCACAATGCACACATATTTACCACCCTAATTACCACAGCTTTAGCTTTAGTCCCTGAAGTCAAAGGCTTCCATTGTTTTCAACACAGCTATTGCTGCCATGACATAATAGCATAATCCATCAATTTAAATTAGACATGTAGCATTATAATGACTGTAAAACACCACGACCACTGCAGCCGTAACGCTGGCAAAAGTGGTGTCATTCTTCCAGAACTGAAAATGAAAATATTCTTATTTAACACTATAATTAGCAGTGTGTACAGTAATAGGTCAAATATATATGTGCAATTTGAAATGATGGATTACATTTGTCAGTGCAGGAATATATGCGAGTTGTTTTTAATGGATTATTACATCTGGAGGAGAGAAGATGTGGCGTCTGACATTACTGTGTAAGTGTGTAAAAGCCAAAGTGGAGAAATGGAAGAAAACTTAAGTCTGGACATATTGATGACTTCAAACCTTCAGATACGTGACATATTTTCAGCTGTAAAATCAGTTTATAACAATGATGACCTGCAGCATGATAGTCACTGTGTGCTAATAGCTTCAAGTCCCAGCAGCCAGCATGTAGCCGCAGCTAACAGTGACGCGTCACCACGGTCACCGAATGTAACCATAGGAACCGACAGGATGACAGAGAAGCTTTTTTGTTTTAATTAAAGGTTTCTATCATAACTTAGATAGCGAGTTGCAATGCAACCAGCATTTATTTATGTTTTGATTTGTTTTCTATCCAAGTAGATTCTGTTATAAGAGCCTCTTCATTAGATTGTAAATCTAATCTGACTGGCTGAACATGAATGGTATTGAAGATTCATTATTGCTGATGATGCACTCTGATTTACAACTATAACTTCATTGTTTTCAATCATGAAGGAAATCCACTTTCTGTTGTGTTTGTGTTTTTTCTTTGTGGTAACAGTACTACTACATTTTATGACTGACACACAATGTACTGAGGAATTGTACCAAATATTTGACTCATTAAACCTGGGCTTGATTTTACTGACGTGTTTCAACCACCACCTTTCTACAGCTCGAGGATCTGAAAAGATAAGACAGTAATCATGCACCGCTCATTTGATTTATTTCATTAAGTGATGAACATTAAAGTTCAGTGGTAGAGCTGCTCCTTTTTCCTCACTAGATGAAAGTGATGCGGAGATGTGGTTTCTCTCCAGCAGCGTGATTGAGCTCACAGTAAAGCTGTTTGGAAAATCAAATAAATGGATAGGAAAATAATTACAGACATTTAAAGATTAAATGAGAAGCATGTCTCGAAACTGATGCTGGGGGAACAATTAGTTTGGTTTAGTTTATTACTTTATTTGACAGGGATGGTTCATATTGATCATGTTTCTGAAAATATGCCAGAGTTAGTCAGAAAGGCTAATTTTCATCTGTAGTCCACAGGCAGGCAATAGTTAGAACACAGACATGGAATAAAATTATTGTCAGCACGAAGCTCTGTAGTCATTTAGGGTTACTGTAGCTAATAGCTAATGCTAAATACCGTAACACCTACCAAACTGTAACATTTCATGAGGCTGTGATTATCCTGGAGGTCACCACGGGTCATTTTTATACAGTGAGGTCAAGTTTTAAAAAATGGTCTCACTACAATGATGGGGCTACTATGGGGGACTAACATCATCACATATGTATACAGTTGGGCTCATTGGATCCACAAGAGTCTCAGCTTTACAATGATACCCAATTTATGTAAATTCAAGACTGTTTAGGGACCCCAGTATGCAGAAATATTCAAACACATCATTTTAGAATAGGCGGAAATAACACTGCATTCAAAAAACTGCATGTGATTATCATAAAGTGGGCATGTCCGTAAAGGGGAGACTCGTGAGTTCCCATAGAACCCATTTTCATTCAGATATCTTGAGGTCAAAGGTCAAGGGACCCCTTTGAAAATGGCCATGGCAGTTTTTCCTCGCTAAAATTTAGCTTACATTTGGAGCGTTATTTGACCTCTTTCCCGACATGCTAACATGACATGGTTGGTACCATACCAATGGATTACTTAGGTTTAAATGTAAGTACACTGAAAATCTGAGAACACATGTAAATTTAAAGTTTATGGTGTAATCTATCTACATCATCAGACCCAATCAGATCCCCTTTTTAATAAAAGGACACTAACAGAATGACAGAAGGTATTAGTCTGGTCCAGGTCATTCAACAGCAGACGTGATACAGGCCACACTGCTTCTTGTAATTCTGTTTCAGTGTGTGTGTGTGTGTGTGTGTGTGTGTGTGTGCGCGTGTGTGCGTGTGTGCGTGTGTGTGTGTGTGTGTGTGTGTGTGTGTGAGTGTGTGTGTGTGTGTGTGTGTGCGTGGGTAAGCGGGTGCATGTTTGAGATCAAACAGTCGAAAGAGTAAATCCTCTTCAGACACAATATGACCTTTGACACTGTATGCGTGTGTGTGTGTGTGTGTGTGTGTGTGTGTGTGTGTGTGTGTGTGTGTGTGTGTGTGCGCGTGCGTGCGTGCGTGCGTGTGTGCGTGAGTGTGTGAGTGTGTGTGTGTGTATGAGTGTGTGTGGGTGCGTGGGTCTGTGTGTGTGAATGACCTATTCCTGGGTGGTGGTGTTTTATGTACTGCAAATGAAAAAAGAGCAGAGGGCAGAGATACATGACCTATCCATACACACACATGTACACACATACACACACATTCTCCGACAGAAGTAAAAGTTTGATAAAGTGAAATTTGTATTGGCTGTGTCAGAAATAATACTGATAACATATTTTAAGCATTTTATTTTTTTTAATTATTTTTTATTTTGTTGTTCATGTGATTTGGGGCTCATTTTTCATCTGGACTTTTTAGTAATCTACCGTTATCAGATGGTGTCCAACAGCACAAAAAGATTCAATTACTACTTAAATTATTTACATAATTAAGCCATTTCCAAAAATGGTATAAATAACCTTTCTGTCAACTGATCAGTTGAGCACCATTAAGAAAAGTAAGTCAACTCATTGCTCACTAAAAAAGAAGAAGCTCCAGTATACTATTTATACACTGAAGACACTACTTGATAGCTTGATTATGTGTGTGTGTGTGTGTGTGTTCCATAGTGAGCTTCTCTTTCAGGGATGTGCCAGCATTTAATGAATGAAGAACAGATGAAAAAATGTCATCTTGATTTGTATTCTACAATTTATGAGAACTGTCTTTTTCAGTGAGTTGACATGAGCTGAACCCAGTGACTATAATATAAACTGTTAACAACTGTGATAGAAATGGTGTTGAATTCATGTTTTATAATGCTAATTCACCCAGACCACAGAGAGGGGTAGTAATTATGTGTCATGCTGGAACATCAAAACACTCAACCATACTTTATCAGTTATAACATGCAGAATGATACATTGACACATTGATTTTGTAATGAACTGGTTTGAATGTGAAACATATGACTATATTAGTTGTTTTTTTATCATATTTTTTTCCAAATGTATGTTTGTAATAAATAAGGTATTGACGTGGCCTGTAGTTGATAATCCAATTACTTCTTGTAGGCCTATGTTAGCATGGATGTGAAGACCTTCAATGCCATTTTCCCAGGATGTAGAATCACTATCTGAGCTTGTGATGTTCAAAATGAATGTATTAATACGTAATGTTATGTGTTACTGAAAAAAGAAAGAAAATAATGAACATCACCATCCGACACCATGTAACCCACGAGCTCTCTCTCTGCTGCTGCTGTTGACCCAAGTTGGGTCTCAGGAGCAGGAGGATGGTGATGATGATGAAGGGGCTGGTGTTTATTTAGTCCAGCTCAGACCGGTGGCCCGGGTCGACGTCTGGTGGCGTCCCCGTCCAGAGAGCCTCACTTAAGCTTGATGGAGATGATGGATGGCCTCCTGAGCCCCAGAGCCTCTGCACTTCATCAGCATGAGCAGCCACTGCTGCTGACACTGCAATACACACACACACACACACACACACACACACACACACACACACACACTGTGCAAGCTGGTTCACACAGTGCTCCTGCCAACACACACCGCTGACACTACAGGTACTGCTCCTACTGTTACCGGGGTTACTGCCAACTACCAACACTCATCCATTACCTACTAACTATTGCTGTTGCTGCTACTATAGTAATAATAATACATACACATAGCTTTATTGTTAAGACACATTACATTATTATTGCTTTTATACAAAGACTTTGTTAAGAATCGGTATTGTGATGTAATAATAGAAAGAAAAGTGATATCCTCGCCCGTTGTAGTCATTTTCTCTACTCTATTTTTATCAGTAAATTTACACATTAAATTACATTGAACTTTTAATGTGTAGGAGTTTACAAAATAAATTATTTAATGAGAAAAAAAAGACAGAAAATTAAGTACATAAATAAAAGATAAGTATTCATTTTATAACACATATTTCGAACACTTATCTCCACACCAAATCAGATCAGTGCACTAAGAGAAATAACACATAGAATTATATTAACACATTTTAACAAAAGAAAATATTTCATTATGACAATTTCAATTTATGTTGAATACTTTGAGCCCATTTTGTAAACTGGGGCTTCAGTCATTACAAACTCATGCCGTGCAGCCACGGGGCTTTGTTTTACATTCTAGAGGAGAACCCAAAGTTTCCAACGATACCAAATATGTGAAGCTGTATTTTGGCTTTTCTGCTTCCCAAGGACTCACAATACTTTAGAATGCTCTATTTGAAATCTATTAGAAAAATTACAGCGTTTAAGAAAATACTGGATGCGTCTGAACCTAATGAAAAGCAAATTTGGGCTTGAAACGTAATTTTTCACTTTTTTTTTTTGCAATGAAATCTGAATTTTACAGTTACAGTTTTTGGACTCAGCACCTGGACATGCATAGGCTGTACTGTACAATTCAAGACCAATTGTTTTTATTTGATGGAATGGTGCTACCACAAACATCTTGGGTTTGAATATTTCACTTCAAATGAATAATTTAAACACACTTAAAGAGAAATAAATGCATTTTTATTGTTCTCTTCTTTTTCACATCAGATCTCATGTATTGGTACAGTAAATGGATGTTGTTATTGAAGGTCACTCCACAAGCCTTTTAGCATCCAGCAGCCGCTGAAGGCAGTCTAGTAAAAATGCAACTTCAAATGAAAAGCACGGCCACATGAAGCAGAGATGGAGAATCAATAAAAACTCAAATGAAAAAGAAAGGATTAAGACAGAGAGGATATTAACCCATATCCACTGACATGACAGATAGACACAATTAAAGACATAAAAAAAAGAGAAAACAGAGGATTTACAGAGGGAGTGGAAAAAAGAAAAAACAGAATTAACTGATGTCACATTGCTGCCTGCTGCCGTGAGCCGGGAATGACTGGTGGCCATTTTATATGAATACCTCATACTACAGAACGCTTCAGCGTGTGTGTCAACAGATGGTCAGTGTGTGTGTGTGTGTGTGTGTGTTGTGATCAAATACAGTATGGTGGATTTCAAAGTTCAAAGCTCAACGTCAACTCTTGATTACATTAAACATCACAGAACTAAACTATGACAGAGAGGATATTTTCACATATTCATGGCAGAGGAATGCATAAGCCAAAACTGTTCAAGTGATCATCCATTTTTATATTTCATACACTAGAATAATGTGAACGTGAGCCCGTATTTATGAAGGGGAAAAAATCACTAAATAAATTCTTAAGTGGACGAGGGGTCTTAGCATTGAAATTGAATTTGATATTTTGACTTCGTAAATGAAAGTTAAGAAATTAAAAAATAATGTATTTATTTTACAGGGACCTTGCACTTCACATTAATAAACACTGCAGTGAATGCTTATATTATATTATATCATATTATGTATATATATAGTCATATCAAGTTATCATACCGGATATCCTTCTGCTACATTGTCAGGTATTAATTGAAACATGGACACAGACGCACACATACACAGCATCAATGTTAATATACACTTGGAACGGAAACATACATCTCAGAAGATTACTGTACACAGATATTAAAAGTAACACATGCATAAAAAACACAAATCAGTCTGGCACAATAAAAGCAATAAGGCTACAATGAGTAAGATGAACGCAAGTGCATTAGGACAGACTGGGTATGGCAAGACAGCAAGGTGACGCAAGTTCACAGCATAGATACATCAAACACGGCAAGAGCAAGACATTAATGTAGCTAAAACGTCAAATGATGTAAATGTAAAAAGATCTATAGCATGAATAGAACATTTACTGTACTAGGCCACAAAATACCATGTAATCCCATTCGGTAATGGGAACACTCGGTGATGATAAAGGCAAGGTAAGTTAAAAGAGAAACAAGAGCAATTTAAAAAATATGTAAATGAGAATCAACTTCCTCAATTGAAAATGAATGGGAGCGAATGAACCTGATATGGCTTATAGATCACCTAAAAGTCCAGTTTCTAGTTCACAGTTTAAAGCAAGACTATGTCACTTTCTTCTTCCTATAAATGAAAAGTTAAATTCATAAGCAATAAAATGCAAACTTGCTTTATTCAATACATTCAATGGTTTTGCCTTACTTGACCAGTAGCTTATAGGGTGTCTAATGTCAGCCGGCTTCAGCTTTATTTAGATGTATAATGGACCTGATGACTATCCTCTATTTGTGATACTCTATGTTTTAGCATGTCCCATGTATTATTGACAATTAATTGTGGCCACAGTTGGTGCAGTTCAGCAAAAGTCACATAATGTGTCTGTAATGTGGGCAGTTAGCATGACGAGTGACTGAAAACATGCTATGCAGATGCAGAACAGAGAGCTACAGAAACTCAAACTGTATCAACAGAACGTCTGAATAAAGATGTCACAGTATCTCTCATGTAGTCTAACCGGCAGGTGATTTGTGGGAAACACCGCAGCTATTTGTCCTAGTTGGAACAAAACATCTCACAGATTTAGATTTAGTAAAACTGACCTTTTGTGTATTTTCAAGCCAAACTCAGTAGTGTAATAATATTACATATTCTAGTATAAAATTCCAGGTTAGGTTAAAAGCCATTTCTCACAGGCTTTAAACCCACCTTTGGCATCGTAACTGCTGTTTCTGTCACTGTGAGCTAAATCAAAGCTAAAACCCTTGAAACAGAGCCATCAAAACCACAGAAACCACGTCCTCCAAACACGGGAGGATTTACACCATTTCTGCTTTCTGTCTCTCTGCCTGCTGCTCTTGTTTCTCTCTCACTCATTACACAGCCCTGCTGTCAGCCTCCTGCAGGGCACGGCTTCGACTGCATACGCTTTCTAATAAATGCACTCTCATTACAAGATCATTTTCTCATGTTATATTGTCATTATGAGTAGTAACAGTGTTAGTAAAGATGTGAAATATGTTTCTGACCATTTGATTTGTAGTTAAGGTAAGTTATGATGAAAAAAGCCTTAAAACACAACAGCCTGTATAGAACAATATACAGAGACACTTGAAGATGCTTCTTTGTGCATATGTTTAAAATACAGATAACAAAAGTTATCACACTTAGTAACCCACTTAGTTTATTAAGATCCCCGTTAGCTACAGCCTTGCAGCAGCTATTCTTCCCGGGGTCCACAAACACACTGACAATGGCAGTGTGAGAATAAACAGGAAAAGACAAAAATACAGAATAATATAACATAATGTTACAGAATAAAACAGCACAAGACTGAAACATAGACTCAGACAAGACAAGCTCCTGACAATCAGAAAAAAAACATTTGAAATAGTCTGTTACACTCCATTGTTCCGCAGTTATTGCAAATCATATCATACATCCTACAAGAAGTAAGTAGCCGACATGAAAAATAGCTCTTTTCACCCCAGACTTTCCGGTCCACTGACTCAGACCGCCCCTCCACATCCACCAGACCAGTCAACAAAATCCAACTCACAGTATATCATATACACACAATTTGTTAAAAACTCAGCCAAACTAATGTCTCTATTTTTCACTGTCCTTAATTAAAAGATATGTTGTTTAACTACAATTTTGAATTTAATTTTACTGTTTTCTTTTACTGCAATATGTCTGCAATTTCTATTCGTTCATAGCTCGGTACATGACCGTTCGTTTGATTCTTCTTAAAGGACACAGGTCCAATAATGGATAAACAGTGCGTGCAGCAATGCATACAATATACTTATAAATAGTGATAAAAGCATATGCAGGATCCCATACTGAATAACACTTCTACACATTAAAGTGGCAGTAGTCAGAATATTTTTTGCATCATTGGTCAAAAATTCCATAATAACCTTTCAGCATATTGTAATTCAATAGACTTCTGCTCCTCCTCATGGCTCTGTTTTCAGGCTTTAAAAAATCTATATATATGCGCTGACATAATTTGAAACAGTTGAATTGTCATTTGGTGGTAAAAGTAGTGATGCTAACATAATGAACATTCACTGTTGTTAATATCATAAATTGAATTTTATTCCATTATATATTTGATGAAAAAATCTGTATGATGTTTCACCATTTCTGAGATGTTTTCAAAGTAGCCTACTGTAAATATGGTTAATATCTAAAATAAATACATGGAAATAACACTAGTACTGGTAATACTACTAATTCCATGATAACAAATTGACATATGTTAGTATATAAAACTATGACTAGCATTATGATAGAACATGGTTTGTATTTTACTTTTATCATGACGTAATATCTCAACCGTTTCATAGAGGCCTATTTTAAAAAAAACAAAAAAACAGTGGGGTCTGTTTAAAAAACAAATATTGATTATTGTTATCATTTTTCCATTGCTTTTCTCTTTGCGAGGACATTAAAAGATTTTGTCCGGACTTATTAACTATCACATGTTACTGTATGTATTCATCCTCTCATCATTAGCTGGATCCACATTCTGAGTGCGTGTTGGAAACCCTGGCATACCATATATATACATTTCTTAGAAAAGCAAGAAATTATGACAAAAACTTTTTGTTTTTTGATATTAAGAAAAAGATAGGAAGAAAGTTAAAGACAGAAGCTCATTCCAAATTCACTCAAATTCAACAAGAAGCCCAGTTTCTCCCAAAATAATTCAACAACTTGTAAATGCATAAATGCATGCATACTGTATAGGCTGTAGCTATACTGTGTGCGTCTTTCTATGTGTGAGATGGCCTTAAAACTGTCCATTTTTAACATTGTATGCTAGATTTTGATCTAATTATTTTCTATCATTACATTTTCTATTCACTCTCTGACGTATTAGTGTGTGTGTGTGTGTGTGTGTGTGTGTGTGTGACGATTGCTGTACAGTACGACAGTAAGCATTCAGAGAAAGAATGAAAATTAATTCTTTAAATGCTGATCAAAATAATCAAAAATACCTACTTTCATTCTTGACTGACTATAAGCGGTGAATTGTTGGCGAATTGTCTTTGAACACACCGTCAGAGCTGCACTTCATCACTTCATTGTTTTCTGCATGGAGGCCACTAATGTAATTAACAGATGGAAAATATTGTCTCTCATAAATTGCTTGGGAGAAGTTTGATGAAACGGTTGTGATGGGTTATCAGAACTTTTATCTTAACTACTTTCAGCTCAAAGTTCATTTGATGATCCAGAAAGTCACTTTTCTGATTGCCAAAACCGTCTTCTCAAGATTTCATCCTATTTCTCCCACTTGTTGCTGCCTCTGCTCTCCCTGTTGTCCCCCAGTTCATATCTCATTCACGATGAAATCTGAATTGTTTTCTGTAAGTCTATTTCAAATCGCTCCAACCTTTGAAGATGAAAAGGTAATGTTCTGCCTTTTCTGCAATATGTGTCTAGTTTCTCCGCCACATATCCGCACCGCCCTCCTCCAGTAAATATAATTATGTTACTACCATTGGCAGGCCTTTCCAAAGGATTCCTGTGCCTTATTGCTGTTTTTAATTTTGCATTTTCTCCAGGAACTACAATGGTAACTTTTAATCTATTTCTATGTGGCAAAACATAACAAAGGTGACTCATACTGTACTCTGTGAAAAGCTCAGTACAGACTATCCTGGAAATCATATAAGCTTTCTGTATTTGCAAAAAAAAAAGACTAAAATAATGCCAAAGTGCTCAATCCAGGTACAATGAACCGTTGCTGATGTTGAGACATTATGTGCAGATACATACTGCACATGTAGCTTCCACCAACTCTGCCTTGTGTTGGTTTGCGTTACTGTCTGGCATTTAGCTACTTAACAAGTCACTTAGTACTTTAGCACACAGACAGATATGAGGCACTATAATAAGGCTCAGCACTGCCATACTGTTAGTGGTATGTATAATTTGGTACATATCTGTCCATTGTGTACATTTTTACTTCTAAGGACCATCCGTGTCACCCCTTGATTTTAAGCTGTAAATTATTATCACCCTTATTCTAAATATTATTATTTTTTTCCCCTCTGCTTTTGCTAGGCCATGCTTCAGTCCTAATGTAATGAACATGTGTCTTAATTCTTCATAAGCTGAAATGACAGCAAACTATGGAAGTACTTTGTCAGCCTGAGTTCCCAAGAAAAGATCAAATGTCCTCGACAATGCTACATCTTCCTAAAGAATCATTTACATATTTCACGTAGATATGCATGCACATATATCTCCTGTAGAGAGGAAAAAAATGGAAATGCAAGTCTGTTTGGACAAACGCATCAGTCAAATGAATGTAATGTGGAGACCAAACTGTATTAGCATCGTCTACCACCACCTTGATATGACTGTTTTTTGTTTGGCCTATGTTTACTTTTTTTCTTCTCAAGGTCATGGCTTTAAAGGTGGACCCAAACGCAGAGAGACCATGCAGGCAGGGGAATTAAACAAAATACGATCTTTTAATATCCAAAGCTGATGCTACAAAACAAAGTCGACAAAAAACACAACCAGAGTCCAGATCCGAGGAAACAACAAAGTACAAATGAAACACACCAAAAACCAAACTGAGAACAAACAAACTACTAACCAGAAGACACGAGAAACACGAGCAGGGGGAACACTAGGAACATGGCACGAGTGAAACGGGAGACAAGGCAGACCAAGGCCTATGGAAAGGAGGCTGGATCACGGGCGGACACGGGTCTTGGGGTATGGGGTACAACACATGCACAGTGTAACTGAAGCTGTGGTCGTGCATTGCGATTGGCTCACTTTCTGCAAAGGCAGACCAGATTTTACTGCGCATGTGTTATACCCCCGAAGATATGATGCGTTGATGACGCGTGACACAGCCTCTTTTCCATAGGCCTTGAGGAGGACCAGGCAGGAGCGACAAACGAACAGACAACGACAGAGGGGAACACACAGGCTTTAATACAAGAGGGTGATTAGACACAGGTGGAACAAATCAGGGCGGGGCAGACAATCAACAAAGGCGGGAAAAACTAACAAAGGTAGGAAGTAAAACCTGACAAGACACAGGAGGAGTGAATTTCAAAATAAACCAGGAAACACTGGACTGTATGAATATATAAGAACCCAAATCCAAAACAAACCAAAATCCACATTAACAGAACTAATAAACCCAGAGGAGGAACATAAGACAGTCTTAACTATACAACAAAAAGAAAAAGACCAATGACCTCTGGCACAGCCAGACCATGACATTTCTTTTGTTTTGTTTTCAACTTTTGTTTCCCACTTTTCCAAATAATTTCACATTTGTCACGCAAAATATTTTACTCGAGTACACTGAGATTCCTAATTTTGCTGAAATTCAATTACATGAAGAAGGAGAGAGAGGGAGAAATGAGAGACAGAAGCAGTGAGTGAAAGAGAGACAAAGAACATCAAAGAGAAGAGAGAGTATAAAAGCTTTGACAGCTTCCGATGCAGTCAGACCTGAGGGAAGACTTGTTAAGTCTTTTTTTGCAACACTTTCCAAAGAGGACAGCAGAGAACATAAATTATGTATTTATTTATTTATTTTGTCAGCTTTGGGTACAACAAAAAAACAAACTAGAATCTTGGGAGCACACCAGTATTAAGCATTAACACCATGCACATAAAGCTGAAGTAGGCGAGATTGGAGCAAATATGATTAAAAAAAGTTATTATGATAATAGTCGCTATATCCTGACAGTAGTACCTAAAACAGGTAATCTGAAAAAAATCATGTGCCTCTGTGTCCTCCGGTGCTCCCAGCGGCATCTGCAAGATTTCAAAGACCGCAGGAAAACAAGCAGTAAGAGCTGATCTGGGATCTGCTATCCAGCTTCCGTCTATGAGAGCCGGCTGTCAATCACTCACAAACTCTGACCAAACGGTCAAACTAGGCAGCGCCAATCAAATATGAATCAATATTCTGTTACTGTAATACCTATTTCACATGACCGGAGCACAGCCAATAGGAATGCTCACTCTCTGAAATGACCTGTGATTGGTCAAAGTTTTCTTAGATTTTTTTAAAGCCTGAAAACAGAGCCATGAGGAGGTGCAGAATTCTAGTTTTCTCTCAGAAAACTTGAATTACAATATGCTGAAAGGTTATTATGGAATTTTTGCCCAATGAAGCCAAAAATATACCGCCTACTACAGGTTTAAGTAAAAGTATTAATAACGGCAGACAAAATGTACGTAAGCATACAAATGTAATGAATCTCCACAAATGAGTTGCCTTATCCAGACACATGAAAGTGACGGGAGCTTTGCCGAGATGGATGATATTTCATTCAAGCACGACATGAATCAACGTATATAGTTATTAAACTTAATGCACCAGGAATAAGTGTATCTAATGACAACAGACATTGATCTGGACCATGCACATATAGCAAGGCACTATCATCAAACATGCAACCGAGCCTTTTCCTTGCTTCCTGACCTTGAAATAAGCATTGCTATAAATTGCTAATTTTAATTAAAAAAAAAAAAAAAAAGATCAGGGAATGGATTACAGAAACTGAATGAGTGTTTTGTTTCAGACCCCTCTAGACAGCTGTTATCCACATTGTTGTCCAGGCTTGAAGACAACGCTGCCCGTGTCTCAGCTCTTGTCAGATGTTGTGCAACACTCAGCAGCAGCTGGCAGAGCCACGCAGCTCGAGCGGAGACTCTCTAAATGATGATTTATTAGTTCAGAAGACACACGAGGACATGAACGCTGTTAGATCACGTTTTCTCTCTGTCTCCCCGTGTCCGTCTACCGGTAGATTTACTGCTGCTAGTGCAGCTCCAGGACAGCAGAGAGCTGCTAGCTTATGTTTTCATCACAGACACAGGAAGGAAGGAGGAAATTGAACGAGGTGAGCTCTGAGCATTATGTGAATGAAAAAAAAAAGTCCTGTGATGAGGCTGAGATGTAGAAATACACTAAAGAAGGGAGACAGCAGCTGATGCTGTCTAATGAAGGATTCTTTTTGAAAAAAATAAATATCTTTCCATCTTTTCATGCCTCAACTTCATAAACAATGCAAATTCAAAAATGTAAATCAAATACCACTATGGAAGCATACTGCAAAAGAAAAATCACACTTCAGGACAGCAGAGAAAGTGTGTGAAAGAAATGATAATACATGAAAACACTAAAAATGACTGCAGCAGAAAAGCACTGCACTTTGACACAACACAAGGACTCAAGGCCAGAAGGAGTGCTAAGTGGGATAAGCTGAATAAATCCTAGTTTCCACTTGGGAGATGTCTTTCCTGCAGACCCACTCCAGATTGTTCTTTTCCATCACAGAAATATTGAGTTGTGGCATCGGTTCACTTAAAGAGCTGACGGGACTGCTCGTGGCTGAAGCTAGCCAACTGAAATACAGTATTCCTCCTAATCCTGCACTGCTTCCACTGTTACAACTGCACGGCTATGAAGTCAGAAAAACATGTTCACCACACTTTGTGCACTTATCTGAGCCTTGGAGTGTATTTTGCATTGTATGCTACTGACAGAAAATAGATAGACTGAGTACCTCAGATGGTGTGGAATAGATGAGCACACCAAAAGAAATCAAGACTGAAGGCCACAATATTCATCACACCACACAATACAACATACCGATCTTTTTATTTAGAGTCTTTAAAAATGTAAAGTTTGTCCAGAGGGTGGCACTCAATAAAAGGACACTTGGGATCTAAAAATAAAAAAAGGGATTAACACCTGAACATGAATGTACAAATATCTTATGTGCAAAATTTAACATTTTGGCCTTCCTAAAAGGAAAATCAGGGATTGTCCAAAATGGAAAGGGTCCCTCTTCTGGGGAGCACGAGTGTGCTCAGTAAGCTTCATGGAAATCTGCCTAATTTGGTACTACTTGGGACTGTGATAAGGGATCTAACAAACAAACAAAAACTGATTGACTTCAAGACAAGGGAACTGGAAGTGCAAAAAACAACCAACTTGATTGCAACTTGGAGCTAGCTGCTTTCATTGGAAAAGAGTTGGCAACACTGGACTGGGTTTATAGGTTGGATCATTTTTATAATCTAGCATATTCTTGCTAGTTTCTCAAGATTACCAAACCTGTAGCTTTAACAGCATATAACGTGGTGGTGGCATGTTCAAATTATGTGCTGCCACCATAAATGGCACCATGGAAACAATGCCAATGGAAAGTCAATTAGGATCCTTTGTCGTGGTGGACACACACTTTCCCAGGTCCAACAGAAATATGTTTTAATCAAAGTCCACATAGGCCTTTCACCCAGGAGACTGCTGTTGTCAGCGTTGAGATATTTTAAATTACGTAGGCTACGTTGCTTTAGCCCTAACCATGATCTTTTCTTTACTAAACCTAACCAGGTAGTTTTGTTGCCTACCTTAAAGTGTTTCCTGTGATGGTGGCATTTAATGTGTTAAATTACGCGCCACCATCACAGGAAACCACTTAATGCGCTGTTAAAAGCTTGTGGTTATTTCACATATTTCTGTGAGGGGCTGTATCCACCAAAGCATTTGTTCCCTGAGGCCGGTGTATTTTTAAAATCCGTTGCAATGGGAGCGTTGTGCTACAAACGCCAGCAGCGTGACGAGGCGTCTATTCTGTGCTGAGTGCCGCATATTTGGCGTTTTTTTTTCTTTTCTGGTAGCCAGTTGAACTATAAGCTCGGTTGTAAAAGTGTACTGATGAAGTGTATTGATCAACTGACCACATTGATACGATTATCGGTGGTAAGCCGACATGTTTCTAACCAAACCTTTTTTGTAGTTAGCTGGTGTCTTAGCTGTAGTCTGCTATAGCTAGATACACCGCATAGATGAGAAAAGGTCATGCATGTGTGTGTCAGCTCCAGCCATCTGTTAACCAGCTGTGGAATGATGTCTCACATTGTACCTCTCACTCTGTCTCTCTGTTGCTCTCTCACTCTCTCTCTGATCCCTCCCCTGGTGGAGGGAGAGGTGAGCTGAGCTAAGTGGTGCAGAGATGCTTTATGGGTAAAAAAAAAAAACTCTCTGAGGGGCTTAGCTCACTGACAATTTATTAACTTCACTTCAGACACAGACACACACACACACACATGCTAGGGCTAGACTGATGCGTTGTGCTCGGTAGCAATACATTCGTAATAGTATTTACTGTGTACATTTCCAAAGGCTGCTCTACATTGTAATACTGCCATCAGTGCACTAACTGATGCTTGGTTTTCAGTTATATCTAGTAGGTACTAATTACTATTGCCAGAGGGGAACTGTCAGGGCCTTTAGAAACAACTTTAGATAAATCACAATCAAATTTGTGAAGCATTATGTCTCATTGTACATAATTTTAAAGTCAATATGAACCTTCCCAACAGCACTACATTATTTTCTATGTTCATTAAATCAAGCACAACGGACACTCTAGCCATGTGTCCCGTCCTACCAGGATTTTATCTTGGTGAGTTACTTGCGAGCTGTCAGGGAGCTCAGTCACTCCCTCTATTATTAGTAGATAGTAGAAATAACCAATCACATTTCAATTTTATGCGGGGGGTGGGTGGGTTCTTTTATGTAAAACAAATTTTGACAGCTACAAACCCCAGGGGAAAGCTATCAGCAACTATGACCGTGGAGAGGGGATATTGTTGCTAGCTTGTTGGTAACACCGTCGTCATGACTGAACTTTAAAACGTCTATAATCATCCATCAGCCGTTTTGTGACGTCTCTCTGCCTCTCCAGCTGGTGGTGCCTCATTCCCCATGACAGACCTGGTCATCCGTCCTCCAGGAGATTTAGTCTCTCTTACAACTTACTTCAGTCCAAGGGGGCTTATTGGCATGGGTAACATACGTTGACATTACTAAGCAACTGGGAATTAAAAAACAAAAATATGGTCCTCTCTCTAGGTTCCATGGTGGAGAGGAGGTCGTGTTGCTCTGGCTCTATCTATTTGGTGTGGAGAGGAGGTCATGTTGCCCTGGCTCTGGCTATATCCATTCGGCGTGAAGAGGTGGTCGTGTTGCTCTGACTCTAGCCATTCGGCGTAAGGAGGTGGTCATGTTGCTTTGTCTCTACCTATCTGGCGTGGAGAGGTGGTCGTGTTGCTCTGGCTCTGGCTCTATCTGTTCGGCGTGGAGAGGTGGTTGTGTTGCTCTGGCTCTGGCTCTATCTATTTGGTGTGGAGAGGTGGTCGTGTTGCTCTGTCTCTACCGTCTGGCGTGGAGAGGTGGTCATGTTGCTCTGGCTCTGGCTCTATCTATTCGGTGTGGAGAGGTGGTCGTGTTGCTCTGGAGTGGATATTGTTGCTATAGCTGGTTGGTAACACCGTTGTCATGACTGAACTTTAAAGCTTCTATAATCCATATTTCTACGTTAACAATGGAACACATGACCACTTGCTGGTAGTGATGAGCCTATAAATAATTATTACCCTATACTCTGCAGTTCCCCCCCCCGAGCTCTACAGAGCTTTATAGTGCCAGCTCATTGTTCTGGTTTTGTGGAACACAACTTTTCTGTTTTTATTCAATTTCACCACTCTCATCAGCATCATTTTCAACCGCAGCAGGCAGCTGTTTTCAGTAAAAATAACATTAAAACTTGCTGTCAACATGCTCGACACCAACAGACAGACATGCCACTGTGTTCACGAAGGCATTTTGCAGCTAAAGAGAGAGACATTTTCTTCATGAGTTAGTGAAGACCGAAACAGAGCTATAAGGAAAGTAAATTTTTTTCAATTTTTATTTATTTGTATAGCCCAAAATCCCAAATCATAAATTTTCCTCAGGGGGCTTTACAATCTGTACAGGATACGACATCCTCTGTCCTTTACAGTACGACCCTCTCATCGGATAAGGAAAAACTTAAACAAAAAAAATCCCTTTTAACAGGGAAAAAAATAGAAGAAACCTCAGGAAGAGCAACAGAGGAGGGATCCCCCTTCCTGGATGGACAGACGTGCAATAGATGTCGTGTGTACAGAGTAACAACATAATGAAAATACAGCATAGACAATCCATATGACATCCCGGCATCGCCAAACAGATAGAGCCAGAGCAACACGACCACCTCTCCATGCCAGATAGGTAGAGCCAGAGCAACACAACCTCCTCTCCACGCCAGATAGATAGAGCCAGAGCAACATGACCTCCTCTCCCCACCAGATAGGTAGAGTCAGAGCAACACGACCTCCTCTCCACGGCAGAGAGATAGAGCCAGAGTAACACAACCTCCCCTCCACGCCAGATAAGTAGAGCCAGAGCAACACGACCTCCTCTCCACGCCAGATAGATAGAGCCAGAGCAACACGACCTCCTCTCCACGGCAGAGAGATAGAGCCAGAGCAACACGACCTCCCCTCCATGCCAGATAAGTAGAGCCAGAGCAAAACGACCTCCTCTCCACGCCAGATAGATAGAGCCAGAGCAACACGACCTCCTCTCCACGCCAGATAGATAGAGCCAGAGCAACGCGACCTCCTAGAGTGAATATTGAACTTATTCTCCTCAAATACTCCAAGAGATAATGTTAATCTGTGTCTGCTGGATGTCTAATTAGGCAACTGTTTGCTAGCAAGTTCGCCATTTCAACTTAAAAGGTAATGATGTTAATGTTGTGTCACACCTTTTTTCTACTGCCCTGAAAAAATCAGTTATTGCAGGTTTAATGTAAATGTAATGTAAAAACTGCTGGAAAATAGCAAGATATGTGAAAGGCATTTCCATCAAATATTACAAAAAAATAGATGTCAGGGTCACAGAAAAGTAATTCCAAAGTTGGCGCAATGGCATCACAATTCAGCTAGCCAAGTACTTTTGTGGACACCAAGGAACATATAAAAGAAGGACGGGTCATTACGCCATCGTGACAGCATTCTAATTTTGTATTGTGATGAATGTGATAAAAATCTAGGGGACACAGTACATATTAGTACATTAGCAGCAAGTAAATGCATTTTTTGCACTGACTTGCATTTGAGTGTCTCTCAATATAGTTATTAAGCTCCACTCTGACTATAATAGTGCTATGATGGAATGATAAACATTGAGCAGAAAGTTCTTGATAAATACTTGATTCAGAATTTAGTAGTGACCTCACTGTTACATGTCCACCAGACTGGTGTGGCTGATTTACACTGACAACTGACACGGGGTATTTTACCATCCAATCTTACTTTGCAGAAAGCTGAGGAAAAACACCAGTACTGATAAGTCGGTACGCAAAGATACAAAGACGAGCGATTGTCATGAAACAACCTTACCTAACCCCGGCTTCAGTTTTTCCACTGCACCCTCCTCTTTCCACCTATGCGTCATTTCCTAGGGTATATTGTTTGATCCTTGTGTAACCGCTGAAGAGATATATGTGTCTTTGTGTGCATGTGTGTGCAACCCGGCAGCCTTTGACCTAACCAAGTAATGATTCAAACTGACTTCTTGTTTCAGATGGATGTTTCTGTGCACCTCATTGTTTTTATCCCTTAGAGACTATCAAATCACTCCAAAACTATTATATTATTTGGAATATTTACGGGGTGCCAATGGGTAGATTATCGTATTCATTTCTTGGATTTTAATTTAATTCCAATGACGTGTCTAGGGCTACCATCAGTAATGTTCTCACTTAAACAGGCCTGTCACCATGATCACAATGAAGCCATTCATTGCATATCATTCACACTTTTAAAATAGAAATTTTCATTACGCTGACTCCTCACCTAATTGTGTTTCGAAAATGAAGTAACACCACGGGTATCTGCTGGTCAGAAGACTTTCCTATATCCAGTTTTGTCTTTTGCTTTTACAATAAGTATGCAAAAGCAAGTTTTCTACACGGCAATGTTTGTCCTCTGGGTCAAAGAGGAAAAGAAACAAGACTTGGTGAACAATAATGATCATCACACAAGTTTAATTCTACTGCAGCTGCTACTCAGAATGTATGTGTGAATGCGTGAATGCTGACATGTAGTTTATTTATTTATTTAAAAAGAATCCCCATTAGCTGATACCAATGGCACCAGCTAGTCTTCCTGGGGTCCGAAGTGGTGTAAAGCGCTTTGAGTGGTCGGAAGACTAGAAAAACGCTATATAAGTGCAAATCCATTTACCATTTACCAATAGCAACAGGAATCTACTGTAAAGTAGGAGGTTGTATGAGTCATGGAGTTAAAGGTCCAGTGTGTAGAATCTGCCGGGTATCTAGCGGTGAAGTGAGGAGATTGCAACCAACTGAAGCCTCTCCCGTGAGCCAAGCGTGTTGTAGAACTATGGTGGCCGACGCGAAAACACAAATGGCCCTCTCTAGAGCCATTTGGAACCGAGCCAGTGCTTCTAGAGTGAGTATGTGGGAAATGAGTGGTGAAGAAAGAGAGAGAGAGAGCAGCGGCGAACGGAGCGGGTAACATTATCGACTCGAGAAAAGTTAACAGTGTTTGGTTTGTCCGTTCTGGGCTACTGTAGAAGCATGGCGGTGCAACATGGCGAATTATTATTATTCTTTTATCAGGTGATTATACACTAAAGAAAACATACTTATTAATATGATATTCTATTTCTGCCAATACATCCCCCTAATTGTTACACACTGGTCCTTATGACTAAACTCAGGGAACAGGCTATTTTAATTCAATGGTAGTTTGTTCTTTGGTGCTGTTCAGTTCATTCAAAACCCAATCACTGAGGCACAAGATCTCTAGAGTTCTTGCATATAGAAGTGCATAAAATAAGTTTTGACTTGCAGTACCTTTTGAGATTTGCATTAGATTTCTGATGATGAAATACAAGGTTGTTAGTAGATATAATTATTTGCTGCAGTTTGTCAATAACTTCTAACTGTAGTAAAGAATATATTATAACAAAACGTGTAATATAGACATTTATAGTCCTGTGTTCAGTTCTGTTGAGGTTGATATTATGATAAGATAAGATGAGACAAGATACGCTGAGACAAAGATAAGATATGATATATACTTTATTGTCCCAAAGGTAAAATTTTGCTTGGGCAATGGAAAGACAAAGTCCCTCCCCTTCCAGTGTCCCCCCATGGGACCTTATTTCGGATAAATATGTACAGTAGTCAACAGCGAGAGATAAATATTGTTTTGATCCTGTTTGAATTGTGTCATGAATCACAGATATGATGTTTGCCAATTTAAAAGATAATTTTGCAAGTTAAGAAAGTCCCATTTTATCATGAAACTGTTGAAGTATAAGATTTTGTTTGTCATTTGTCGTAGATTTGTCGCGGTATTGTTTAGTTTTGTGTGAATCTATCATCTTGCACAATGTACATCACCAACACTACAGTTAGCCAGGTAACTTAGCTATGACCATGTACAAATTAAACTATAGCTTTGATTCATTTTATCCAGCGGCTCTTTTTATCATCGGAAACAATTGCAAAAAACAGGCATCGTAGCTTCAGCGAGAGAGACGTCACTTATTCGACTTTTGGGTGTGTCGTCTTTCAAATTACATATTTTCACAGTCTGATAACAGTTTTATGACAAAATGCAATTTTCTTGACTTGTAAAATGATCTGTTAAATTGACAAACATTACATGTGTAATTCATAGCAACAAACAGTATAAAAAAATGATTTGTCTCTCGCCATTACATATTCTTTCTGAAATAATGGTAAACCAGAAGGGGCAGGACTTTGCCTCTCTATACTGCTACACACAGCTGCAATCAACGTAAAACTATACATAGCCAACAACGCAGTACAGTGGTACACCAAAGACACAGTAAAAAAGATATATAAAATATTGCACATGCCTTGTGAAATGAAATAAATACATAGGCATTATAAAAATAAGGAAATCAATAACATAAAACCATAATGTATATATACATACTGCTTAAAACTAAATGCAACAGTGCCTTCTTACTTGTGAACTACTGAAAAGTTAATAACCTGCATTCTGCTGGAAAAAATAGTGAATACACCCAACTGTATTTCATCCTTCCTGAAGCAGAGTATTACATTTAATATCATCTGTCTTACATATACACAGGTTGAACATGTGTATCTGTAAGACAGATGATACAGTATACCAATAAAGCCACTCATAATTTAATGTGCTGAAAACAGTTTGATGGCCTAAACTAAGACAGCAACTGGAAATTATAGCTCATAGCAAATATGATAATGCAGAAACAATCACTTCAGGCACAACCGGAGCTAGACTGGAGATAAGATGTTACTCTAGTCTCCGTTAGCTGCATGGCGGCCATATTTGAATTTAATTATTACATAATATGCACACTAACCTGGCAACCCAACACACACCTGTCCTTCTATACGACATGACCCAGTTGAGTGTCAAGATGTATTTTCATTGTTGTCAGGGCTTGTGTCATTGAGTTGAGCTACTGTATATTGTTCACACATAATGAGTTGTCAAAGCAATGACTCAAAATCAACAACGGAACAGTGGGTGAATAATTACTTACAGTAGCTAGTAAAATGAAATAGTTACAAAGCAGCAGGAAGAATGGAGCCAAAGCTCGACTGTAGATCAGACTCATTAACACAGCAGCCTGTCTACAGTCCTTCCTCTTATCAGCAGCTGGGTATGTTTCTCTCTTTGATAACAGTTGTTATCCATATTTTTATATACTTCTCTTATGGATCACATTCAACTAATTTTCAACTGCAAAATTATGTTCACTTTTGCTCCAGTGCGGGAGTGCAGTAATAGTGTGACGCTTATATAAAACAGAACAAGGTCTTGTTTGTATAAAACACATTAACACTAGCTGACTGCATACAGTCTAATATAAGACTAATTAAAACAAAAATCTATTTAATTTTATTGCAGTGATCTTATTAACCAACTGTATGTGGAGTTTGCAGATTGTAGTCTGTGTCCCCTATAATACCTAAATTCACCTTACAGTAGATAGATAGATAGATAGATAGATAGATAGATAGATAGAAACTTTATGGTGATCCCAAGGGAAATTCAAGTTTCCAGCATCACAGTTCCATAGTGCAAACATATTAGTAAAAAGGCACAAGTTAGTACAAAGTACAAAGTATAAAAAATATACCAGATATAAAAATACCAGGAGATGAAGAAAACTGTTAAAAATAAATATAGTGCAGGGTAACAACTGAGATACGGGACTATTAAAAATGGGAATGTAGTGTAAAAAGTGATATAGTGCTGGATAATAAGATTTAGAAGATATACAGTAGAGACCAGGGGATTAAGAAATGTCAATATATGGAATATATTTTTTTTTAAATAGACTTAAGAGCAGAATAAAGCTGCACATTGTTTGTAGAATACAGTAAAACAAGTCTATAAAGGTGCAGAGTAGAGCTATTTGTGGTGTGCAGAATTAAAAAGGTAGCTCAGTCTATTAAAGTGCACTGTATGTTTGAATTTGAAAAGATTTTGTGCAACATTTTGCCATATTGGCTGTAATATTTGTATCAGTTTGCTAAGCAAATCAAACTGCTTGAAACTATCGTTTGTTCCAGACTCCATCAAGCTGCTGAACTTTAATGGTAGATCTTAGTGCAAAAGAGCAACATGCAATAAATACAAAAAAGCTCTTTAACACGTTGCACTTTAATTCTTACAGGTTCTTTTTTAAGCTGTTGTTGGCAAATAAGAGCTATTTCTGAGTTGAGTTCTGTTGAGTGCAATTTCACACTCTGATTCAGTAAACCAGCAGAACACTACATGTTACATTAACGGAGGGGTCTCCAACCTTTATTCCTCTGAGAGCTACTTTGACAAAATGAAAGTGGCCGAGAGCTACTCATATTTTATATTATTAGTAACATTTATTCACATTACTCAGCTCCACCCAAACCAGCTGAATAAACTTCTTTTGTGTGAACATTTAGAAAATGTTGATATCCAACACTCACATTTTGACATCATCAACATCTTAAATTCAGCAGCATGTGCATGTTTTTTTCTATATGCATTTCTTTATATTTCCAATGTGTCAAGCTCACACTATTAAATTCACATCAGATTAATTTCATAGAAAACAAAACAATGTTGTTACTTATTTTACTTGTCCTTATTTTCTTTAGGCTGCAGAAGACTTTAATGATTAAAGTCTTCTGCAACCTACATGTGTTACCTTAACTCACATCTTTGGGACTATATCATTTTATATACTTTATACTGTGAACCTTTTCTGTACAAAACTATACCAGTTAACTGCACAACTCATTCATTTTAATTCAGATATATTTTACATATTTTCAAAGTTTTTTTTTCATTTTTTTTATTGTAATTTTCTATGTATATTTATGTTTCTTGACTTTTGCAATACTTTTATTTTATATTTTATTTAATTTTCTCTTTTCTACGTTATGCACCAAAAACACCATAGCAAATTCCTTGCATGTGAAAATTTACATTTGAAAAATGTGTTAATTAACCTGATTGTGATTCTGAACCCATTCTGCTGGTCAACATCGATGTATAGTGGAATCAGTAGTTCTGTATTAGCTATGTAACAACTAAACTATTGTCAGATGGCATTCCTCGGGTGTTTGGGGTCTAATGTAGATTTATGAGGCCCTTGACAGTTTGGGAAGCCCTAGTTTACTCCTACAGGTTCTCTTTTCAGTGTCTCTTCAAAACAGTTCCTTAAATCACAAAATAGGCGACTCATTTACATCAGCGACATCTTGAACTCTTTTCAAGAACAGACGAAGAAGTGTAAAAAATAAGCTGAATAGAACCTGCAGCGCGCGCACACACACACACACACACACACACACACACTCCAACGATGATGGATCGCGTGTTTCCGCTCTATAGGTGATCTGCTCTCGCGACTAATTTGCTCTCAGTGAGCGCGAGACCGTCCGTTCTTCACCTGCATGACTGCGCGCGCTTGCGTGCACGTGTCTTTGATATGTATTTTTTTTTTTTCCATTCGTAATGGACTTCAACTACAGGCGACCATTTATCATCTTTACAATCATCATCAAGGTAAACCTCGCACACACACACACACACACACACACACACACACACACTAAAGGTCAACCACTTAACCCGCTTTAATCACAGGCGCCATTAACATCAACACGGAATTATGTGGAAATCAACACCGAGACATAAACTTGCTGTCACTTTCATATTTCAAACGAAAATGCTCTAATTATCATTATTAGTTATCAGCGCGCATTTAAAGGCTTTATGATCATCTCTCATCACTGAAAACATTCAATTACTAGATTGGCTTTATGTATCTTTCTCTTTGACTTCTTCTATCTCTTCGTCCCTTACTTCTTTCTTTTTCTTTTTCATTTTGGGCAGTTTACCGGTTATTGTTTATGCCGTTTTTTAATGTCCTCAAACGGCGGTTGAAACATGATTATTGACCTTTTTAGTTTAATTATTAAGAAATTATCACACATAATGCGTAAAAAAAACACAAAACAAAGGTATTATCAAAGAAGTGGCCAGAATATTATATAGCCTTAATATGTTTTAGAAAAATAGGCTATCATAAGAAGAACAGTGTCAACGATAGCCGTATTATACCTTTCAAACAGAAACCGATCGTATTTATTTTGTTTGTGTTTTTAGAGCATTATATATAATCATGGATGTTTTTTGTAAAGCAGCTTCCTCTATAATTGTAATCTAACAATTTTTATTTTTATATGTAAAACTTGACCAGGACTCCCCCTGGAAGAAGAGATCTTGTATCTCATATCTATCTTGTATATGTGTGTGTGTGTGTGTGTGTGTGTTATAATAATAATAATAATAATACCTTTATGTATTATAGGATACCACATAAAACTCACACACACACACACACACTATATATATATATATATATATATATATATATATATGTGTGTGTGTGTGTGTTTGTGTGTTTTTACCTAAATTATTTATTGTGCTGTAGGATATATATACTGTATATGTCCTTCAACACAATAAATAATTTAATATATATATATATTAAATGATATATATATTATATATATAATAATATAATATGATATATATACATATATATATATATATATGTATATATATATATATATATATATAATTATTTATTGTGTTGTAGGATATATACAGTATATATATCCTACAGCACAATAAATAATTTAGGTAAAAATGTTATCAAGTCAAACTTAAGTTGCTTACTCATCAAAATCCCTTATTATGCAGATTGTGGTTCAAGTATATTTTCAGTGTTTTGTGTATAAATATAGGCATTAAATGGTTTATATTATAAAATCGGCAACATCCTTTTACAACCACCATAAGCAGCAACACTTGTTGGCTTGAGATGAGACGCTCCTGTCATTAACGTTGACAGACGCCGTTTAATTTTCTTCAACTAAACAAAGATAGTCTAAAAATCTTTTTTTTTTTTTTTTTTTCAAAGCATAGTTAGCTTAGAGGGGCTTAATAATATTTAATAGCCTATAATTACAAAGGCCTTCACGCGCATAACTTGGGCCTATTTTTGTCTGCTGGTCCTGTGTTATAAGCGCGTGGGCTTGTGGCCCTCATACACAATCATTAAAACAATCCTCTCCTCACCACACACTGTCTCCTACACTGTCTGTGTCAGTGCGCCCGCTGACTCTCCTCAGACAGATAGAACGGATCCGCGCGCTCCCGTAAGGCGCGGCATTCTCAATACCAGAGCGCGTTCACGAGCCCCCATTTAAAACGTTAATCGGAGCTATTTAGTTATTAAGCCACTTTTAGCTGTTATTCGTCACGCGCACTTCCTCTCTCTTTCTTAAAGTCTCCGTCTTCTCCGTCCAAATGCTCCACTGGAGGTGAGAAGTAGGAATCAAGAGGCTTAATAGTGTGTTTCAGTCATTAGAGAACATTAGCGCAGCATGCAGTCTGCTGCTACTGACAGGAGCTCAAAATATCAACATCATATTCAGCACTACTTCATTTTATTCCTACTCTAACAATGCTTATTTTCAAGTAAACAGGCTGGAAATAAAAGCAAAGGTTGATAATAATGACAAGGTATATTTTACTGTATTTTCTTTTTACATATATTGTCAATATATTTATTCTACTACTGTGTATTTGTCTGGAATCTGCAGACATCTTAATTCCTTTGCAGATTAAGATGTCAAAATAATATGTAACAGTTTAAATTGCCCAACAGCATCAATAGTTTATAATAATGAATGATAGGAACTCTTCTTACTTTGAATTCTTCATTTATCCCTATGTATTTTTAAATTGCGGTATAGTGTTTCTGTCCATTCGTCCCACAGAAATAATCACAGCGTATCCTTGCATGTGTTGGAGTTTGCAGGCTGTTTGGTTGGTTTGAGACCTACCTTCAGTCCAGTCCTAGTGTGTCAGACTGGAGCCAGTGCAGAGCTGCTGAGGACTGTTGCAGAGCGGCCTGGAAGACTGACAGACCACGGACACACACTCAACATTTCAACCACAAAAACACAGGCACCAGGACATTTTCCCTCACACAGATAAATGAAGGAGTGAGTGTATGCATGTAACATACAGGACACCCCCCCACCCACACACACACACTCACACACACACATACACATAAAACACTTAAAACCTCTTTAGATAATAACATCATCCAGCGAAAACAAGGCTAGTTACACACCTGACAGTGGTGATACATGGGTGACTATATTTATTCCCCAGTCTATATGAGCCTATACAGGCACCTCAGTGTTTTTAATTTCATTCTTCATTATTATTGCTTTATTGTGATGACATTTTCGAAGTTAAATTATTAGGAATTGACAGTATGTATACAGAAGTAAATCACCTTTGGGAGAGGGGGTTGCATAACTTTCCCTCTACTTGCAAATACACTGTAGACATGTTGCTGCTGGTTGAAATTTGTGAAAATATATATATTTAGTATAAGGTGTACGGTGTTCATGGCCATTAATGTGAAACCATATATTATTATTATTATTATTATCATTATTATTATTATTATTATTATTATTATTATTATTATTATTTTAAAAAAAATTGGGGGGGTGTACTGTAATTAATTTAATAAAATTTCAAGTTTTAGTTCAGTGTTCTGGCGCTAGTTTAGTCAAAATTATTTTTGGACAATCTTAGATTGAAAGTTTTAGTCATAGTTGTCCAACTAAAAAATGGGATTCCACACCATGTTTATTTAATTTTTTATTTGTACAACATTTCAACTGTAAAACATAAATTGTATTGGAAGGATGGAGACTTCAGATGTCTCTGACCTCTTACGGTCATAATCCCTTTCAGAAGCCATTAGACGGTGTAAATGCATCACTGTCAAATTTAAAACAGGACTGAGGAGTTGACATTTTTAGATACAAAACTTTCACAAAAGCAGTATTAGTAGCTCAAATATCTATTATAAAATATACACTCAGTGGCCACTTTATTAGGTAATAATGCAGTCCAGTACACCACCGCTAACTACAAAACCTCGGTCATAGTTGAATGAGTTAGTTCAACACCGACCATTGCGGCCTTCACGAAGGTAGAATGTTAGGCAGAGCTGTTGTATTGGATCGCATTAGATTGGTACCGGGTTATAATCTGCTAGTATAGTCTCTTCATCCTTTGTTGGGAATAACATGGAGTATTGTCATTTATAGTAGACCCATATTACAATAATTTGGAATTACGTATCTCTCATTTATTGAATTCTAATCTTGTTTGTGTGTAATAAAATGTAAGCCTCTCTATACACTTTTGTTATCTGTTAGACTTTATGCTGCATGTGTGCTGACTCTTTCCCTCACGTTCTCTGTTTCCATGTGTGGTTGTATCAGCATTCACGTTTGTGTGTATGTGTGTGTGCGTGTGTGTGCGTGCGTATGTGTGTGTGTGTGTAAGGGATATCCTCTTGGCCTTGGGAAAAAATCTGCGTGCGACAGACTGACAGAAAACAGACTGTGGCATAGAGCTTCCTCTCAACTAATGAATTCCTGATCACATTTACACACACACACACACACACACACACACACACACACACACAAAAGCAGTTTTAGCTGCGAGCCCACAGACCTGAGTCAAGGAGAGTTTCTTTAAAATCAGATGTTGTTAGGTACAGAGTGAAAATGTTAAAAGTAAGCTCAAATAGTAATACAGTATTTTTAGCTGGAAAGAAATACTACTATTATTCATAGTACAACTCTATATACTGTATTATTTATTTGCCGCTATGGTAATTAATTACTGACTATTTACCACTCCAGCACTGCATAATTAAAGCTGTTTCAGACAGAACCACATGATCTTGTTACTATTTTTTTTTCTTTTGCAAACCCATTGTGTTCTTTATTTGATTGCATCCCAAATGCGGAATATGTAAAACTAATGTGATTACATGTGCTGGTAGAATATTAAAGGGCATTTAGACTTGGCTCATGCAGAGTTCAAGGAGGTAATGAGATGAAGGAAGTACTGCTGGTTTTATGCGATGAGGCCTTCAGATGCTGTTCAGTGGGGAAATTGAGAAACAATGTTGGGTCATTGTGCAGTATCCTTTCTGAGCAGCAGGGGGCAGAGTAAACTCCTCAAGGCCACCGGATGATTTTCGACAACTGAGTGCAAGAATACTGATGCTGCTGCTGCTGCTGTCATTACCACCCTTTCTTACTACTGCAGTTACTACTCTTACAGCAACAACTACTGCCATTACTTCTACTGGTAAAAGGATAGCAGTTGCATATATTACTACTACTACTGCCCTGATGCAACTCCTGATTTCAGTGTCCCACCTACAGTAGGTCTAAACTCTCCAATGAAATGATGTGGGTTGACCATCCCGCAGATGTGTTATCAAGGAAAAGAGGTCAAGAAAACAAACATTTAATGGATATATCTTCCTGAGTGCAACCCTTCAATAAACTTGACTCATAGCAAAAGCAAAATGAATGACTTCCTGAATAGCATACTCAGTTACAACCAGTGTGTACTGTTCACTGTGACAATAACACATCTAATTCTCCACTGGTTTGAGAAAATGTTTTTTTTTTCCCTTAAAGGACCAGTATGTAACAATTAGGGGGATCTATTGACAGAAATGGAATACAATACAATAATAAGTATGTTTTCTTTAGGGTACAATCACCTGAAAATAAGAATCATTGTGTTTTCGTTACCTTAGAATGAGCTGTTTATCTACATAGGGAGCGGGTCGTCTTCATGGAGTCCTCCATGTTGCACCACCATGTTAAAAATACAGTAGCCCAGAACAGACAAACCAAACACTGTTAAATCTCCGACAATAACATTACTCACTCCAGTCGACGCCGCCGCTCACTCTCTCTTGCTTCGGCACTCACATCCAACATACGAACACACTCTAAGCACTCTACTCTTACAACAGCTGGCTCTAGAGAGGGCCATTTGCATTTTTGTGTCAACCATCATAGCAATCCTTCAAGCTGTTAAACAAGTTGTAATCTGCAACTTCACTGCTAGATATCGCCAGGTCCTACACACTGTTCCTTTAAGCGTGACACAAAAATAGTATGGCACAGGCTTTCAATCCACCAGACTATGATTAAACCTAGTCTAAGTATTTTAAGAGGATAAATTTGGTCTTATTAAAACAGTTTAAAGTAAGTAAAGATAACAAATTGTGACACATTGAGGATAATTCAACACAACTACCAACATTAACACAAGATGTACAGTAGTTTCAGATGGTAAGACAACCTAAAGATTTTAACTTTCACGGTGAGTAACACATCGGTACATCTATGTATAGCTGCATATATGGTCAAAGATGCCTAACATGTAAACCCAGTTTTTTATATATCAGGACACCTCAATGTATATTGTCACATGGCCATTTACCACGGTCAAAAAAAAAGAAGAAAAAAAGCTGGGATGAAATCGCAATGTTTATTTTGTAGTCAGTTTAATTCAGGGTTAAGTCTCTTCTGCCATTGTTAGTTCACTAAAAATGAAAACGGCTGCCAATGGTTTCATATTGATGGGTTTGTGAGAGTCAATGAGAGGCAACCATAGAGTGTATGTACAGACCAGGAGCTCCATAGTGCTGCAGAGATGTGATCCACTCAGTCTGATTGTGGTTGGCTATGGGAACACTTACATGGCTGTGTTGCGGCACCTGAGATCCAAATGTGACCTATAGGCTATATCTGGCCCATAAATGGCTGCTATAGAGTTGGGTGAGTGTTAGCAATTGGAATCAGTATGTATATTTGGGCTGATCCTGATAACATCATTCATCACAAGTCTGTAATGAGTCTGGCAACCAGGCTTCAGGCACGCTGTGAGGCTGAGCATTTTTTAACTGCCTGGGAAATGAGGTCCAAGTCTAAAGGTTAATTAATTGTCACAAAAAAACAACAAATAAACTATGTTTTTATGATGGAGTATGGAGGATGAGTTGAGGAGTCTCACAGCCTGAGGAAAGAAGCTGTTCTGTAGTCAGGTGGTCCTGCAGCAGATACTTCTGTATCTCTTGCCAGACAGCAGCAGGGTGAACAGGCTGTTGTTGGGGTGGGTTTTGTCTTTTAGTACCCTTTTGGCTCAGCGCAGGCACCTCTCCTCATCGATATCAATGATGCTCAGTAGATGGGTACCAATGATGCTCTAGGCGGTTTTAATCACCCTCTGCAGAGCCCTCCTATCCTTGGCTGTGGGCACATCCCGTGCCAGTTTGTATTGTTTCCAGTCAGGATACTTTCTATTGCTCCTCTGTAAAAAGTTAACAAGCACTTGGCATGGGAATTTTGTTTTCTTAAGTTTTTCTTAAGAAATACAGCCTGTTATGTCATCTCAGGCACTCGGACATCTGAAATGGAATGAGAAAAACACAGTTTGCATCTTAACTTTCAGTAGAGGAATCAAATAACTCTTCTACTTTTGAAAAGGTTCACAACAGTTAACCTGAAGCGCCTCTTCTCATCTCCACAACGCAGTTCACAAGGCAATATCCGGAGCATAACAGAGGCTCCATGCAGGTCCTGTAAACCTCTTTACCTCTTAGCAGTTCTGAGACATCAGGGAAAGAAATGGAGCTTCAGCGGGGGTGTTGGTGGAGGTGGATGATTATGTTGCGACCTAGAAATATTTTATAATTTACATTTTATTGACTTGGAATAGATTTAAGTGCTCTAAGAGAAATACATTCTAACCTCATTGTATTTCGATTTTGCAAATGTTATATATATTATCTGATTTATGTTATTACAGAGATTATGATGTCATCAGTCAGCGCAGTAGAGATGAGCGAACGTGTTAGTTTACTGATGTGTGCGAGCGGTTCTGATTGTTCGTTTAAAGATAACTTCAACAGAACTGGGAAGAATAAAGTTGCCAAAAGGAAGACGGAGTCGTGTCTGTTTAAGGGTGCAACAATTACCCCCCCCCTTTCACATATTGTACTAAGTCTGTTGCTACCCCACTAGTAGTTATCCCAGCCCGCTTCAACCAACAAGCTCAACAAAAAACAAACAAGCTAAATGTAATGTTAGTCTGAGTTGTGTCTCTACCCTCAACATACCAACGGTTCCACACTAAACACATGTCTACACTAGAATCTTTTTATTGTGGGTTCTTCAACTAAGTCTGATCAAACAGGGGTTTTTATGTAGGGGCCTCTGACTCGAAAACATTCTGTGTTAATGAAACAGCTGACTACAAAACTTAAGTTTAAATACATCTTAAAGAAACAGAGAGAGATTTGAAAATACCAGGATTATGTTTCTGTTTGAAGTCGCCTGACACACAAAGTATACATACAAGCAAAAACACATGACTGAGGCCACCACAGTGGTTTTATAACTTGAGACATATACACGCACACACACACGCACACGCACGCACACACACACACACACACACACACACACACACACACACACACACACACACACACACACACACACAGCATGTTTAGGAGGCAGGTTAGCAGCAGTGTTCTGGTTTAATGGGGTACTTACCTGAACCGGTCACACAATAAATCCTGTGGTACAAAAGATTTTTCATTTTCAGCTTGAGACACTAAATGCAGCATAACTTCATGGACATATGTATGAAAATCACCCCGGTTCATCCCGCATTAACGTTTACAATTTGAATAAGCTCAGTGGACAAATATATGTCTTCTCATTAGATCCAATAGCATTTTCTCTCTCGCTCTCTCTCTCTCTCTCTCTCAAGCAATGGGCTTTTTCACATCAAAAGGTACAAAGTCAAAGGTAAATGGATTGGTGGTTAAAGTTATATTCCAATAAATCCCAGACAAATCTGGCAGCCATATATGGGTCAGAAAATTAAATGCACCTTGATCATTGCTAACTGATCATTGCTAGGTGATGGTTCCCTCTCCGGGAACCATCACCTTAACGTGGTGGAGAGGTTTGTGTGTCCCTATGACCCTGAGGGCTGTGTTGTCTGGAGCCTCGTGCTCCTGGTAGGGTCTCCCATGGCAAATTGGTCTTAGGTGAGGGGCCGGACTAAGAATGGTTCACAAAAAACCCAATGACGACACGAGGCAGAGGAGGAGTTACCCGGCCCGGAGGAAGCCCGGGGCCCACGTCTGGAGCCAGGCCCAGACGGAGGGCCCGTCAACGAGCGTCTGGTGGCCGGGCTTGCCACGGAGCCCGGCCGGGGATACCCCGAAAAAGGAACGTGGCACCCCCCTCCTCTCCATCCTGTGGGCTCACCACCTGCGGGAAGAACTGCTTGGGTCGGGTGCGCTGCCACACGGGTGGCAGTGAAGGCCAGGGACCTCGACGGACTGGACCCGGGCGGCAGAGGCTGGCTCTGGGGACGTGGAACGTCACCTCTCTGTGGGGGAAGGAGCCGGAGCTTGTGCGGGAGGTGGAGCGCTATCAGTTGGATCTGGTAGGGCTTACCTCTACGCACAGCCTCGGTTCTGGAACCGTACTCTTGGATAGGGGTTGGACTCTATTCTTCTCTGGAGTTGCCCATGGTGTGAGGCGCCGGGCGGGTGTGGGGATACTCACAAATCCCCGGCTGAGTGCCGCTACGTTGGAGTTTACCCCGGTGGACGAGAGGGTCGCCTCCCTACGCCTTCGGGTTATGGGGGGGAAAACTCTGACTGTTGTTTGTGCATATGCACCAAACAGCAGTTCGGAGTATTCGGCCTTCTTGGAGACCCTGAATGGAGTCCTGTATGGGGCTCCAGTAGGGGACTCCATAGTTCTCCTGGGAGACTTCAACGCGCACGTGGGCAACGATGGAGACACCTGGAGTGGCGTGATTGGGAGGAACGGCCTCCCTGATCTAAACCCGAGTGGTCGTTTGTTGTTGGACTTCTGTGCTAGTCATGGATTGTCCATAACGAACACCATGTTCGAACATAAGGATGCTCATAAGTGTACGTGGTACCAGAGCACCCTAGGCCGAAGGTCGATGATCGATTTTGTAATCGTATCATCTGATCTGAGGCCGCATGTTTTGGACACTCGGGTGAAGAGAGGGGCGGAGCTGTCAACTGATCACCATCTGGTGGTGAGTTGGGTCAGAGGGTGGGGGAAGACTCTGGACAGACCTGGTAAGCCCAAACGCGTAGTGAGGGTGAACTGGGAACGTCTGGAGGAGGCCCCTGTCCGAGAGATCTTCAACTCACACCTCCGGCACCTTAGGAGGGGGAAACGGGGAACCATCCAAGCTGTGTACAGTAAGGATGGGACACTGTTGACCTCAACTGAGGAGGTAATCGGGCGGTGGAAGGAGCACTTTGAGGAACTTCTGAATCCGACCAATACGCCCTCTATGGTAGAGGCAGAGCTGGAAGCTGATGGGGGACCATCATCAATTACCCTGGTGGAAGTCACTGAGGTAGTCAAACAACTCCACAGTGGCAAAGCCCCGGGGGTTGATGAGATCCGCCCAGAAATGCTGAAGGCTCTGGGTGGGGAGGGGCTGTCTTGGATGACACGTCTCTTCAACACCGCGTGGAAGTCGGTGACAGTGCCTAAGGAGTGGCAGACCGGGGTGGTGGTTCCCCTTTTCAAAAAGGGGGACCAGAGAGTGTGTGCCAATTACAGGGGTATCACACTGCTCAGCCTCCCTGGTAAAGTCTACTCCAAGGTGCTGGAAAGGAGGGTTCGGCCGATAGTCGAACCTCAGATCGAAGAGGAACAATGCGGATTCCGTCCTGGCCGTGGAACAACGGACCAGCTCTTCACTCTCGCAAGGATCCTGGAGGGGGCCTGGGAGTATGCCCATCCAGTCTACATGTGTTTTGTGGACTTGGAGAAGGCATATGACCGGGTCCCCCGGGAGATACTGTGGGGGGTGCTGCGGGAGTATGAGGTGAGGGGGGCACTTCTCAGGGCCATCCAATCCCTGTACGCCCAAAGCGAGAGCTGTGTTCGGATCCTCGGCAGTAAGTCGGACTCGTTTCCGGTGGGGGTTGGCCTCCGCCAGGGCTGCGCTTTGTCACCAATCCTGTTCGTGATATTCATGGACAGGATATCGAGGCGCAGTCGGGTGGAGGAGGGTTTGCAGATCGGTGTGCTGAGGATCTCATCGCTGCTTTTTGCAGATGATGTGGTCCTGTTGGCATCATCGGTCTGCGACCTCCAGCACTCACTGGATCGGTTCGCAGCCGAGTGTGACGCAGTCGGGATGAGAATCAGCACCTCTAAATCTGAGGCCATGGTTCTCAGCAGGAAACCGGTGGATTGCCTACTCCAGGTAGGGAATGAGTCCTTACCCCAAGTGAAGGAGTTTAAGTATCTCGGGGTCTTGTTCGCGAGTGAGGGGACGATGGAACGTGAGATTGGTCGGAGAATCAGAGCAGCAGGGGCGGTATTGCATTCGCTTTACCGCACCGTTGTGACGAAAAGAGAGCTGAGCCGGAAGGCAAAGCTCTCGATCTACCGTTCAATCTTCGTTCCTACTCTCACCTATGGTCATGAGGGTTGGGTCATGACTGAAAGAACGAGGTCGCGGGTGCAAGCGGCCGAAATGGGTTTCCTCAGGAGGGTGGCTGGCGTCTCCCTTAGAGATAGGGTAAGAAGCTCAGTCATCCGTGAGGGACTCGGAGTAGAGTCCTTGCTCCTTTGCGTCGAAAGGAGCCAGTTGAGGTGGTTCGGGCATCTAGCACGGATGCCTCCTGGGCGCCTCCCTTGGGAGGTGTTCCAGGCACGATCAGCTGGGAGGAGACCACGGGGAAGACCCAGGACTAGGTGGAGAGATTATATCTCTACTCTGGCTTGGGAACGCCTCGGGATCCCCCAGTCAGAGCTGGTTAATGTGGCCCGGGAAAGGGAAGTTTGGGGTCCCCTGCTGGAGCTGTTGCCCCCGCGACCCGATCCCGGATAAGCGGTTGAAGATGGATGGATGGGATAAATCCCAGACAAATCTGGCAGCCATATATGGGTCAGAAAATTAAATGCACCTTGATCATTGCTAACTAACTGAAAACTAAACTCAACATGAAACTTTTATAGTTTTGCCTCTTGGGCAACAGGCTGCCCTACCTTACTGGCAAAGGTTGTTGGGACAGTACGCAGCTTGAAAGGAATACCTGCAGACACTACTCGGGGCTGAATAAGGTAGCAGCAACTATGTTCTTCAGGTGAAAGAATCATTTAATCCATATTTTTATTAACAGTTAACATTCCCATAAAAGATGCCAGAATTGACCATCAGTCAATAATATAGGGGAGAAAAGCACAGTGCTCTTGTAGTAAAAATGCAAATAGTTCAGGTATCAGTTTAAGTGATTAAGTGATATTTAGAATATCAGACAGCCCTTTTTGACAGGGAACTGAAGGCGTTATCTATGCTATGTTCAAAGCCACCAGATTCCATTAACAAGATAGTAATTTTACCTTGCAGAACAGGGGAGTTGCTGGTCTACCGCTGCCTCGATCGGTTAGTTTGTTTGTGTTATTGTGTGACTTTCGGATACAACCCAACGTGGCGTCCACAGCAGTACATTGCTTAGCGTCCATGCCAGTACTCTTCTTCTCCAAACTGAGGCATGCCGACCACCATCTAAGTTGCTGTGTGTAATTCACTGACTATTAGGATGCATATATACTGTACATGTAGCAGCGTCATCATGCAGAAACCTACGTCAGGGCACATGGGAGAAAGTCTTAGAAGGGCTTGGGAAAATAGTATTTTGACGCTAAAACATACATCCTTTGACCAAAATGTGAATGTTCAAATTTGAATATATAAGGAACACCACTGGGAAGCTACAGAATAACCAACTCAAAAAAAAAATAATAATAATAATGATGATGGACCCGCCCTTTAAGTGCAAGATTAACAGAAATTCTCACTTGCAATTACAGTTTTTCTTGTGTGTTGTTTTCCAAATCACAATGTGATTGTAGTAGTCATGTCAATGAACAAAGAGGATAAAGTTTCACAAACACTTTGAAACATGAGACACTTGTATATCCAGAACTGACAAATGATTATTTTAGTACATTCTTTTTAATTCTTAGTACAGAAGATGATCATCAGCTGCAGAAAGTTCCTTTTCTTTCTATATTTACCTTGTCCTTGTCTTCTTAAATAAATTATCTGATGAAGTCCTTTGACATGCACCTTAAAAGAAGCTATTTTCCGTGATAACACTCATTTGGTTTTCATGCTACATGACAGACAAAGACACATAGAGACAGTCAGTCAGACCTTAAACATCTGTCATCAGTACACCTATGGCTCGTAGATCTGCTTTATGAACCACTGCACATACACTCATACACAAACACATACAGACAAAGGGGGATATATCAGTTACATCTTCACCAAATTCAGTTAACCTTTTGTTTCTTGAGCCAGAGACACAGGGCCAGAGCCAGGGGCCCACCAGGACACAACACACACACACACACACACACACACACACACACACACACACACACACACACAGGCCTGTGGTACACAGTAAATGAATTAACGAAGGTCCAGAACCAGGTCTGGATATCGTCACTGAGGCATCTGGTCAGCACTGCCTCTCTCTGCTGATGTCTCTCTCTTATTTGTCTCTTGTTTACCCAGGGCTACATTCTCCAGATAACAACTTTATCTCATGGTAATGAATGCTATATCTCTCAAACTGAAGGGCTGTGGAACTAGGTATGTGTCAATAATATTTGTGTTTATATTATTGCATTATTATTATTATTATTATTATTATTATTATTATTATTGCAGGAGAGAGTGAGCAGTATACTACAAGTATGAAATGTCTTGGTACTGAGACAAAACTTCACTGATCTCTATGGGTAAATTCACATAGGCCAATTTTGTCGGCAAATATAGAAAAAAATTATATATTGCTGTCTTTGCATGAAATAACATATATATGTAAATAGCATATCTCTTAGGACTTGAGTGGTGCTCACCAAGCATGACCACCTGGCTATACTCTGCAACAACCTGCTGCTACACTATAGGGGCTGAATGGCCCAGTGTGTGGGCGTCTAACAGTATTGCCAACAAGTTACATAATATATATTCAAACAGGTGAAAAACATGTTTTACTCATTATTTATTGTGGTGATTATTTGTTTGGAATTGTTCTAGGGTAGTATCATATTGTAACAGAGATTGTCTCATTCTTCTACAAACAAAAACGTTAACGCCAAAAATGTTAAATATGCTGTGATCTCATAAAAAAAATCGACACATTAAGGGACGACAAAGACTTGAACAAAATAAAGACCCACATAACGTAAAGAGCAACTATTGTAAATAAAACAGAAAATCAAGTAGAATCAAGTTAACCCTTTGTACTCTGCAACAGAAATGGTCCGCCAGTGCCTACATTGGTATTTTTGCTTATTGTGATGTCCTTTTTGTGGCTGCTGTGGCTCAGAGGGTAGAGCAGGTCGTCCACCAATCGGAAGGTTGGTGGTGCGATCCCCGGCTCCTCCGGTCACACGTCGAAGTGTCCTTGAGCAAGATACTTAATCCCAAAGCAGCTCCTGAAGGCTGAGCCATCATTGTGTAAATGAGTATTTAGATTAGATCCTGATGGGCAAAGTTGGCACCTTGCATGGCAGCCTCTGCCATGCGTGAATGGGTGAATGCTGACATGTAGTGTAAAGCGCTTTGAGCCAGCTTTGAGGTTGGAATGTATAAATGCAAGTCCATTTACCATTTATGGAGTACCTTCAAATGCTTTGTATCCTTTAAACATGTACAACATAAGCAAAAAGATTATCTAAGTAAATAAACCATAATAATGGATACAACTATTGTTTTGGTTTTACAGCCAGTAACAAAGGTTATTGTAACCCTAGTTCTATAAGTATAGGTGGAGCCCTCTACTGGACTCTATGGGTAATACTCTCCTCCAATCACACGCACGTATTCGCCCACTGAACTTTGAATAAACGTAGCCGGCCAACCAGGGTTACATAACCTTTGTTCTAACTCCCACAGGCTCCGCCCTGTACTGGACTTTATGGGTACAGTGGGTGGAGCTCAATGGATGCACACCCTGCCGCGACACCACATCGACCCAACCACACCGATCCAGACCGGCTAAGGATTGGTCACTGGAGCCCTCCTTAAAACCTAGGCCGACATATTGTAGAAGTAGGGGGCCCTAGCCAACCCTGATAGTACGCAACTGATCTGGGCAGTGCCATGGTCTAACCCTGCGGGGGTCAAAAAAGACAAACAGTAGACACCCTGCATGCCACATTCCACAGGTCACCGAGGAGCACAGGGACATGTAGGTGTATCACCAACCTCAGAGGGGAGTCAGGTGCAACACAACTAACACACACCCCAGCCTTTTCACCAGTCCTACGTCATTCCAGCCACCCTGAAAATGAGTCCGACATATCCAAGAGATTGAACCATATGAACGGACACGGCGTCGACCATGATGCCAGCGCGTGGGCCACAGTCACTCTGTGGCATTCCTTAGAATGGGCGTATCCAGCCACGCCATCCCCGGAGCACACAAAGAGCTGTTCAGTGCGCCTGATGGGGGCCGTGCGTTCAACATAACATGCCAACGCACAAACTGGGCGTAGCAGATGTGACTTTGCCTCCCTGTATACCGCATGGTGTGGAGCACAAAAAGCATCCAGTTGTGTGACCCTCAACCTGAGAGAACTCCTTAAGTTCTTGGGAACAAAGGAGGACTTTGGACTGAGGGTAGCCCTGCTGCGGTCACCACGAAGCAGCAAGCAACTTGGGTGCACCGACAGGATGGTTAGATGACATACTGTATAGCATGAATATGCTGCGGCCCACCGAGGCACCAGCCTATAGCCGGAAAATAGTTTTTTAATAAGACAGTGTTTCCATTGATGCCTAGCTAAATGTTTGATAGTTAGTGTATGAGTTATGAACATGATAGAGCTAAATATGGACATGGTATAATCTGAGGCCTCCAGCCAACCGTAATATTTACACGTTAACAATAAGGCTTAATATGGAGGAACACTGTGTGTGTGTGTGTCTGTGTGTGTGTCTTTGTGTGTGTGTCTGTGTGTGTATTTGGGGTCAATACGTAGAAAGACTTTGTGCCAAGTGTTGGTGCCAAAGTAAAAAAGCTAAGGTAGTAAGCAAGTTTATGTTTCTTGCTCTCTCTCTCTCTTTCTCTCTCACACACACACACACACACACACACACACTAACACTCACACACTAACACAGTGCCAGTGGCAGCTAAAAGTGTTTAAGTGTGTATTTGTCTCAGTGCCAGTTTCCTTCCATTAGAGAGACAAAGCAGTTGGCATGAAAAGCCTCATATAACCTGCAGCATGGTAAACACAGTCATCCAGAGCCTTTTGAAACATGTGGCATGGTCCAACACTCAACCATAACCCCATATAACCTGTATCATAGCACAACACTCTCACCCAGAGCCCCAAATAACCTGTAGAATGCTAAAAACAATGATTCAGCTGTTGATGATGAGCCCCCCCAAAAAAACAGTAGGAGTTGACCCTTCACTAAGTCCCGTCTGTAGAACGCAGACTGGCCAATCATAGCGTAGCATCGACCACAACTATATGGCTCTGCTCCATAGACTGACCCAGCAATCGTCCATCCATCCATCCATCCATCTTCAACCGCTTATCCGGGATCGGGTCGCGGGGGCAACAGCTCCAGCAGGGGACCCCAAACTTCCCTTTCCCGGGCCACATTAACCAGCTCTGACTGGGGGATCCCGAGGCGTTCCCAGGCCAGAGTAGAGATATAATCTCTCCACCTAGTCCTGGGTCTTCCCCGTGGTCTCCTCCCAGCTGGTCGTGCCTGGAACACCTCCCAAGGAAGGCGCCCAGGAGGCATCCGTGCTAGATGCCCGAACCACCTCAACTGGCTCCTTTCGACGCAAAGGAGCAAGGACTCTACTCCGAGTCCCTCACGGATGACTGAGCTTCTTACCCTATCTCTAAGGGAGACGCCAGCCACCCTCCTGAGGAAACCCATTTCGGCCGCTTGCACCCGCGACCTCGTTCTTTCGGTCATGACCCAACCCTCATGACCATAGGTGAGAGTAGGAACGAAGATTGAACGGTAGATCGAGAGCTTTGCCTTCTGGCTCAGCTCTCTTTTCGTCACAACGGTGCGGTAAAGCGAATGCAATACCGCCCCTGCTGCTCCGATTCTCCGACCAATCTCACGTTCCATCGTCCCCTCACTCGCGAACAAGACCCCGAGATACTTAAACTCCTTCACTTGGGGTAAGGACTCATTCCCTACCCGCAGTAGGCAATCCACCGGTTTCCTGCTGTCGTTTCAGATTTTATTCATTTTTCAGGCTGGTTTGGTGGATTTGGAGCTAATCATGGTTAAATTTGTGCCTGGGGCACGTGTGATAGTGATACTTGTTACCCGGAGAGCTTAGAAAGAGATATACATTTCTAAAACGTTACTTTTTGACGTAAAAACCTGTGGAGTGCACATAGTGGCAGTGTGGGCTTGACGGAGTAGCAGGTATTTAGGTGTATTTGTTTCAAACATGTGTTTTGGTTTATGATCTGATAACTCATGTATGCATCTTATAATTATCTTAATAACTACATTCTGTGTGCTACCCTCAGACACATTACACGATCATAAATCATGTGGTGTGTTTGTGAGTTATTAGTTGTGTTCATGGTCCATTTCTCTGCTAACTAGAATAAATTACTTACTTTTTACAATTTGTAACATGCAACAGTAGGTTTCACTCTTCACACAGGCAGCACAACAGAAAGAGAACAAATTTCCCCTAATGGGATAATAAATAGTATAACCTTGACCTTGAACCTTGAGAAGTCAATGTGGACTAAACTGTGGATCACTTTTTATTGCTTTGACACAGATGTAAAGCTACGTCACCATCACTAGCAGCGGCCACTGAGGTCATAAGTGGCAATTACAGAATAATGGCACATTGAATTTCCCTGCATATGCCAAAATTATTTCGTGTCAGTTGCTTTAAAGATAACATCATTAGGCGACCTGACTGAGCAACCTGTGCTCATCCCGACTCGTCACATACTGATGCTTGGTCAGCACCCCATGGAGTCACTGGGTAGCCCAGCGCGTCAAACTATGACGCTCCACCACGGTCGCAGTAAACATGTGGTTGACGGTGTGAATTCAAACAAAAACACTTGCTTAAGTTCAGGCAACAAAACCACTTAGTTGGGTTTGGGCTAAAATTATTACGTTTGCAAAGTGAAAGTGAAACATAACGTTGTGAATACAAAGACAAACAACAGGCCTTTCACCCAGGAGACTGCCGTTTCTGTACGTCCCGTGTGAAACCAAGTCAACATTGACTTATTTTACTGTAGTTTTGTTAGGTAATTTCCGTACTTAACTAACGGCACTTACATAACAAACATACCTATATCTTTTCCTAAACCTAAGTGTAACAGGCCACACAGTACAGGGCATGTAGACAGATAATGTACCTTTTAAACAGGGGAAATAATGAAGCAGAGAAAGCTTGCTGCCGTTCGTCTGGCCGGTCTTGCCATAATGTCAATCTTACGACAGCTCCTTCATCCAAAAAACTCCTTTTACGGCAAACACTGAGCTAAACAGTCCCTTTGCGCTCTGCTGTCCTTCACTGCCCTCTGCTGTCTATAGTGGTCTACATAATCTAAACAACACTACATCACACAAAAACCTTGGAGGACTTGTTTAACTATTGTCTATTGACTTATTGACTATTTTCTCAATGTTAATTATACAAAATGAAATATCAAATTAAACAGAAAATGTGACCACATATTTTGTGTGGGTCACATAAGCAAGTACTTTTGTTGCCTAAACATAACCACATAGTTTTTGATTATGCTAGCGCATTCAATCACACCATGCACCATCATATGACGTATCACAATTTATTTTCTTCTATAGACATTTTCAAACTTGACAGCATAAACATTCTAAATCAACACGTACCGCCGCTTGGTCCGTGCTGACGAACGTGGTACCCCTCTTACTTTTGGACGGACCAGGGACGGCGTGTCCATATACGCTCATTACATGTATAGTGTCCTCTCAAAATAAACTTCAGTGTTTTCACAGGAATGTAGGCTTAGGCAACACAACCACTTATTTAGGTTTAGGAAATGGTCCCGGTTGACGTTAGCTTCACTGACTAACGACCCACATGATTAGCAATTCACTTGACTCGTGGGACTGACGATACTAACTGACGTGACACAATAAAATCAATATTACTTTGCACACAGGCCATGAACAGCGGTCTCCTAATTGAAAGTTCCATCTACCTAGTTGTTTAACATGCTAAATGGGTGCTTCCATGCGTTGGTATCCGATGCCAAGGGGCACTTAACAAGTGGCGGTACTTGACGAGTTGAGATTGAGAACGGGTTTTCTAAATGGGCCTCTTTGTATTTCCTGTTGTAATGTTTGTTAATGCATTAGCTGACAGGAAGTAAACTGGGACCAAAGATGTTGCCCTAGCAACAGAATGGCAATGAAAAGGTCTATATTAAATCAGAAAAAAAGTATTTTTGTCTGGACCTTTCACAAATATTGTTGAATGCTGTTTTTGGTTTGGTTTGCCAAAAAAACATGTACCCTGGGAATAATATTCTGTGATCTCATTTCTTGTGATTTAAGATAATGCATTCATGCCCATTGCTCATGGGATTATAAGACATTTTTTTCAAAACATTAATATGCATTCACTAAATAACTTCACAGTTTGGACAATTTCAGATGTTGTGAATCGTTCATAGTCATATGCTCACAGGTAGATGTAAAAATCATAAAATTTCCAATATAAAGAACAGTTAAAAAAGAGGACAAATGACTTTCTTCTGCAGCTGCTGGACCTGAATATTAGTTCTCTACTCCATTACCCAACTGATAATGGAGCTGCAGCAGCTGATGTAATTGGTGATAATTCTTCCTAATCCCATCCAGTCTCTGGGAGCCCCACAGGTGCAACGCCAGTGCTCTGCCAGGTCCTCTGCACAACGTCTATCTGACTGTGCTTGTCATGCAGATTGATGCTGGTGTAATGTATTGTATGTAAATGAAAATATTGATATATGTGTATTCACACAATCCCTATTTAGTGATTACTGTGGAACATATAGGCTAGGGAAGTAGCAGGTGGGCTACAGTTTCACCAGTTGCTTCTCTCAGTTGCAGTGGTTAAATGCATGCTCGTTGGATGTTCTTTATTGATGCGCTTTTCCAAATGGTAAATCGTCATTTGTAAATACAACACCTTCATTGGTGACGCCAAATTCTTCAACAGAGGACGCAAAAGCATGCAATTAGTTTTACAGAGTATTCTACCCATTGTCGAGAGTGATACCAATTTGGGGTTAAATGCACAAGGACACTAGCATATCCACATTGGATACAATTTCAGCAAAGGCTGAACTAAGAGTGTGTTTGTTTTCAGACAGTAGTCTGAATTTGGGCGGGTGGGGATTTTGGGCTGTTGATCTGGAATTTGTTAACAGTAACATAATAAAATAGAGAATATTGCCAGCATTATCTTTTAATATATACTAACTGATTTGACCTTTTCCTGGTGAAAAAAAGACTTAATAATCTACGCCTAAATTATATTATTGTTGCCTTGTTTGAGAGTATTAATGTTGGACCATTGAACTTCTAGCTGGGATGCACATTAAACACCAGGATCCAAGAGCCAGTTAACCATTTATTCAGGGGGGATAATGGGTGGAGGTTGAAGGATGGATAATGAATGAAGGTATGGATGTTGATGATTTTTCTGCACAATAAACAAATGAAATCAATATATTACCATGCTTAACACAATTAATAATAAAAAAAAAGAGGTACGTAGTCATCTTACGTTATTAATGCATCAGCTTCTTAAGGGTGAAACACTTTAACATTCTCCATCCGGAACCTAATTATAACAAACATAAGTTAATACAATTTAACAAAATATACAAACACTTTCTTCTCAAAATGAACAGATTGCCTTACTTACTCAATCTGACTTTAGCTCACAGGTAGGTGGCCTATATTACACCTTGGCGGAGGTCTGCGCTCTCCGAGTGCCATTCTAGTTACTGATAGAACCAATGGAAAACAAAACCCAAGTTGTAATATATCATATTTTAAGTTTTCATTATATCAAACTCCATTTTTGCTACTGTTTATAGTCTTCATTTTTTTCAGCAATAGCCTTTCAATATTATGGAGATTACACTCTTGTAACAAAGTAATACACAATTAATAAACAAAAAAAATATTGTGTGTTGGCTTACGCACACATACACACAACGCACACAATTAGTTATTAGTGCTCTAACAGAGCAGCTCTGAATTTACTCTTTAAGTTATATCACTAATTTATTGGTGTGTGTGTGTTTGTGTGTGTGTGTTTGTGTGTGTGCTTTTGTGCATGCACAAGTATGTTTGTGTGTGTGCACAATGGATAAGAAATGCTATCTTAACTAACTCTTTCCACAATGAGGTCACTGAAACACACAAGCTCTGCGTATTTGTGTGTGTTAGTGTGTGCTGGAATAATTTAACACACTGTTGGGCCCACAGTCTGGTTCCCATGGTAGTAGTAGCAGTGGAGGAGATATGAGTGTGTGTGTGTGTGTGTGTGTGAGTGAGTGTGTGTATGTTTGTGTGTGTGCGTGCGTGCATGAGTGTGTGTTTGTGAGAGTGTGTGTCAGAGAGAGGTGCCAGTATTATCAGCAGAGCAGTAGGAAGGTTATGCTACACTAACAGGAATGTCTCTCATCAGTCCTGACACAGTCCAGCTGTCTCTCTCTCTCTCTCTCTCTTCACATTCGCGCGCACACACACACACACACACACACACACACACACACGCAAACACAAATTACTTATTCATAAGTAACCCTAAAATGGTCATTTGGAGTTCACCTGCTTTTCTTGAATTAATTCAGTGTTGAATTCAGTGTCGTATCTCCTCCTTATGAACGTTTGTTTTGTATTTATAAGAAGAGCAAAAAGATCAGTATAAATGTGTCTCAGCTATACGTGAATCACTCAGTCAAGTCAAGTCAGTTTTTATTTATATAGCACCAATTCATAACACTTTTCATACAGAGCAGGTCTAGACCGTATACTCTCTAATTTACAGAGACCCAACATTCCCCATGAGCCAGCAGTGCCACGGCGGCAAGACAAACCTCCCTTTAATAGGAAGAAACGCAGAGCAGAACCTGGTTCAGGGTGGGCAGTGGGCGATATGCCTCAACCGGATGGGTTGAGAGAAAGAGAGAAAGATAGAGAGAGAGAGAGATGCACAGCAACAATGATAATAACAATAACAATATATATTTAAAAAATAATAGAAAATAATAAATAAATATGTCTAATAATAATAATAATAGTAGAAGAGGGCATCAAGCCGAACCATGGCAACAAGCACAGCCACGATCCAGGCGCAACCATGATCTATGGCAACCTGCAAGATGAGAAAGCACAAAAACTCTGTTGACAAAGCCCCAAATGCCAGATTAATAACATGCATTTATGAGACATGAATGCATACAGACGGACAGGGAGAGGAGGAGAGAGAAGTCCCCCGGCAGTCTAAGCCTACAGCAGTATAACTAGAGGCTGGTCCAAAGCAAACCTGGGCCAGCCCTAACTATAGACGTTATTAAAGACAGCAGATTCCACAGAAGAGAACTCTTTTTCTATTTCTTGTTAGTACACGTGTTGCAATCATTTTCTCAATTGCAATAATCCATCTTAGACAATAGCGTGGACTCATTTTTGTGCATTTAGGTGGTGCTTTGGTGGTGTTGTTGGTCTAATCTCATGATCCGTCAAGACAATTTGGCTACAACATCAAAGATTATGCATCTATACCCACCATGTGTGTTATCAGAGTCAAATACCGATGCTTTGTCACGGCTGTCTGCATTATATACAAGGAACCCTTCAGAGACGCACCGGGCTTTCCATTAACTACAATATTGACCTATCCGCAGCAACAGTAAACGCTCTGGGAAAGTGCGCTAAATGCAATAAACACAGTTGCAGTTGTGAGAGACCCACCTTCTATATAACCTATAGGCCGCCGCAGCAGAGAAGTAGGTGCCCCTAGCCACCTCAGATAGCATGCTACTGATCTGGGTAAGGCCATGGCGCCATGACAGCGCCAGACCAAAAGATAAACTAGCTTAAGCAGTGCAGTCATAAAATGTAAATAAAACTTACAAAACACTCCAAATTCAGTCAGCATATTAATGAAACATAGCAGAACAACTTTGCAAACATATGTCAAAGTTCAAGAGTATAAAACACTTTTCTTTTACCTGAAAAAGGGGAATAATCAGTAATGAAACTCTGACACGAAGCTTCCTCTCCGGCAGCTTCATAGAGAATGAGGCATAGAGGTCCAGAGCTTCCCCTTCTGGCCTCAGTAGTGATGACTAATCAATCACAAAAGACTCAACAGGTAGGTCACAGATAAACTACAGACAGGAAGATATCCTTAAATGTAAAGAGGTTTACCAGAAAAACATGTAAACAAAACAAAATCTTTTGAAAAACTTTGTTTTTAACACTTAAATCTTTTAAACATTTTTAACCTTTCATGAATTTCACAGTCGTTTTTATAACCCATTTTATTAACCTAGAAGTTTATTTATAACAGCTTTTTAAAAAAATTCTGTCATGTAAAGGCAAAATTCAGTATACCTTTGCACACTTTTTGGGCATCCTCATGGCCATTTGTGGTAAGACATACAATGTAAACAGATGTCCATAGTTTGATTCTGGGGAACTGTTTCTCCCCACATTTCCTGTCTGTCTTAACTATCAAACAAAGGATAAATGTGAAATAAATAATCTTTAAATACTGTCACTAGCAAAGGTACAGTATTATCACCAGGAACACCACAAACAACTGCCTCCATGTCACAGAGTTAAATCAACATCTTTCTGACGCAGTCTGAAGGAAAACTCAACATAACTGTCTACACAAAGCGTCTGTTGTTGCGGGGTTGTTGTATTTGGGCAAACAGCGCATCTTTTTACATATTGCAGCAATACAGTATATCCTTGTTTGTCTATCTTACACTAATACTCACATGCCATAGTGTATGTATGTTGAAAGCATGATTGGTTGCTGTACTTGTACCTCCCGTCCATACTGGCTGTGAAGTGATCCCTTCCTAATGTGACGTCATTGAGATGGGAGACCTAATCCACTATACCCGTGTGCCCATGATACCCACTCAAATTGGCTCAGACTGCTGAAGCTGCATGGAACGAGAATTATGGGTTTTGTCCCCCTTCTCTTATTACATTTGAATCACATTTGGAAGGGATCTCTTCATGGCTCATATGGAGATTGATTACAGCAACCAAAAGTCTTTTAGGAGTACTTTGAGTATTTTATTATGCAAGATACACCTGAAAACATCTGAGACTGTTTTGTTTGACATTGTTATTATTTATATTTCCTGTAAGTATGGAAATGTTTTTAGTTTTAAAGGGAATATGTGGTATTTGTACCCAGGTAACTGAAACAGTTAAACCTATACCAAGATGGCTAACATGCCAAGCAGAAATATGTACTTAAAATGTTTTCCTTAAAAGTTTCTGTCTGCCTACTAGTGGTGTAAACTCATTTATATTTACAGTAATGGACTTGCATTTATATAGCATAATCAGTGTAGGCTATGCATGCCATCATCAACTCAGACAACCATCAACAAATATCTTTCTTTAAAGGACCTACTATAAGTATAGGTATGATACAATTACTAACAAAATTAAATAGCATCCATGTATGTTTAAAATGTAGTGGAAAATTCTCCAAATAAGAAAATTGTAATCAAATTCAACGAATCAAAACCACTTTTAGCACATTTACAATGTCTATTTAGTCAAATTGAGAATATCATAATCTTCTCAGGGGGGTTTCGGGACCACACTTTGTTAAGTGTGTGCATGTGTGTGTCCGGCTGGGGTGGAGGTGGAGGTGGTGGAGGCACATTTACCTGTTTTAGATCCATGAAGATGATGGCATCCATCAAACCAAACACAGGAAACTGATTTGGCTTAACAGCGTAATCACTGGCGCCAGCCGTGGCACAGAGGGCATGCGTCTGTGTCTTTGAGTGTGTGTGGAACCTCCAGTTAGCAAACAAACAAAATATAGCGATACAAATCTGTCTCACGAAAGCATTTATTTAGTTTTTTCTTCTTTTAGATATCCTGCCTTCGTGATGCTCAATTAGATGACTTGCCATTATGTAAACAACACATTTATTTCAGAGGTAGTCCTTAAATCTAAGCAGAATTAATTTATTTACTACAGTATTTGAAGAAATACTGGATTTCCTTAGGTTTATGAGTATGAGTTGCTCAAATATTCAAATTCCTGTCTTTCTGAAATATTTTTAAATAAAAAGATAAAATAAAATAAAATGAAATGAAATGAAATGAAATGAAATGAAATGAAATAAAATAAAATAAAATGAAGTAAAATAAATAATAATAATAATATTTTCATTGCTAAAGATTTTTGTTCAATGGAAGTCAAACTTCAATGAGACTTTGCTCTTAAATCACCTGAACAATAAACAGATAGAAGAGACATTTTCTTGCTCGGTATCGCTTGTTAAAGAGCATTAACATGGTATATAAGCCTTTAGTTCTAATGTGAAGTCTATGGTCAGTGTTTTAAAGTGCCATTAAGATGTTGCTCTTAGCAACCACCTCGTTAGGGCGGGTCATGTGACCTGTTGTCATCCATTATCTAATAACGGGCAAGATAAGAGGCTTGTTTAGACTACAGAGACAAAGAGACAGAAAGAGAGGGAGGAATGGAGTGTGTGTGTGTGTGTGTGCGTGTGTGTGTGTGTGTGTGTGTGTGTGTGTGTGTGTGTGTGCGCGCCTTTTATAATTTGCTGTGGCTCCAGTCTGACACCTTTAAATGGCTGTCATCAGAAACCACATGTTACACACACACACACACACACACAGCAGTGTTTAGCTGTAATAGGCCTCTCAGCAGTAATCTGTCTACAGCTAAGTCCTCTTCACTTTAAATAGCCGGGGACCCCAAACTGCCTGGAATTACCTGTGTCTCTATCTTTTTGTCTATCCATCTGAATATGCAGAGACAAGAATAACGGGTTGATTTATTCAAATTCTACTAAATTACAGTATGGGCCACATGACTTATGTATGTACAAACCAATGTATGCATGAAAAGTATAAAAGAAAACATTTACTTTCAAAACGCATGAAGGTAAATGATGATGGTGGATGGATGGAGTCCTATTTCTCTCCTTACTGAGCAATAAACTTGTACTTATTATTGAAATATATTTTAGAATAAAAATAAGACAAATAAATGTACTTATAATTTTTATGTTCGCGCTAACTTGCTTTGTTCCTGTTGCTTGTAAGTTAGCTGGCAGACTTTGTTGTACTTGTTGTCCCTGGCGCTAAACTTGTTTACTCTGGGTTAGTGGTGCAAAATGTGCTAAGCAGGAGTCTGGAATCAGGCTCTTGCTCTGGCTCTCCTGCCTTGTGAACTTTGGTTGCACATTATGCATAAAATCTTTTTTAGAAAATAAGCAGACTATGACAGAAGATATAAATATAATTCTCTTAGAGCTCTTGAACCCATGAAGACATCAGTAAGAAAGATTGTGTGAAAAATAATTCTATAGCAATCTATAAATGAAATGACATTTTGGTGTTTCTCCTGTATAAGTGAAATTTTTTGGGCCTGATATTGGCAGCAAAGGTCAGGGGGTCAACAAAAACACTGCTGGTCTCATCCTCCAAGGACCAGCAGGTAGCCACAGCATGTTGCATAGTCACTTGACCAGTAACTGTTGAGATAGTATGCAAAGAACTAAACTAAGTAAACCAAGTAAGGGAAATAGCATATTTTACATTATATACTATACATAGAATAGAACATTTCCATGTATTTGTATATATATACAATGGTAATTGTTTATGTATTCGATATATTTGGGTGTACCTGCTGTCAGTGGGTTTTGTCACTTTAAGAGAAGTAGTTGGTGAGTCACATGAATATCGGGTCACACAGCATGGTCTGATCACAGTGCATGACGTAAAGGTCATGAATGAACAATTATTCAAAGCAGGATTAACAGATTTTTTATTGCCACTTGGGCACAGCGGGAAAAAGCTGTAAACACGATGTTGACATATTCTCATTTTAGAAAGTTGATATGGTGAACATGGTAGCAAGAAGTTGCTTATTCCCACATCCACCAGACACAGAGCAACATTAGCATTATTTTGAACCTGAGTCCAATATTCACTGTACATTTAACTCCATTTTGGTTCCCACCAACTTCTGAGAGAAATCTGGCTCTTTTGCTGCTTTGTCTGTCTGATGAGTCAGCGGCTAGTAAGTCTTGACTATAGTTCTCCAAGGATTCCCGTTCCAGACGGGACAGGTTGTAAAGACAGGTGGAGGGCTTTTTTTTAATTTATTTAGCTTTTAATTTAACCAGATTTGTCACTATTGATATCAAAGATCTCTTTTACAAGACGGTTATAGGGAAGATGAGGAGAGCACAGTAGTGCTGCAGTTGTCAACTCTTCTGCCTGTCCAGGCCTCAAGGCAGAGCAGTGTGTCTCATACTTTCAGGCCTACGAGTTAACTGAAACTTAACTGATTTCCTGAGTATTTAACTGGTCTTTAAATGCCCAGAACCATGCTGCCTTTCTTCACAGCCTGCCCCACTGTTCCTGCCAAGCCATGCAGGTTCCTTAAATAGGTTAAAAGCTTGGTGATTTTTTTAAAACTTTGTCCAGTATAAGAAAAAACACACCTAACTGCAAATATGAGTGAGCGTGTGTGTGTGTGTGTGTGTGTGTGTGTGTGTGTGTTGTGTGTGTGTGTGTGCGTGTGTGTGTGTGTGTGTGTGTGTGTGCGCGCGTGTGTTTAGAGCGCACAGAGGCCATTTGGGGTCAAAGTGTTAAAACAGGCAGACAGAAAGTTTGTGACCTTTGACCCTGGCTTGTGCCTAGGTCAAAAAGTGTAGATCCTTCCTGCTGAACACACACACATGCACACAAACACACCTCCCTTGTTAATGGCTAAGTCGTGTGGTCTATTTCTGGGTTGTGTCTCTGGTATAAATAGATTCACCTTTGCCCTAAGACTTGGACAATCAGAGGAGCTATTCACAATACATACACACACACACACACACACACACACACACACAAATGAAATCCAGAATGATGAGCACGTACTGTGTGTACCTTTGCACATTGGTGCAAATATTTATGATCACCAGCGAATGAAATGTTTCGGGTGATTCTGTGACTTTTGCTCTACTGCCACCATCAGGTCACATTGCTGGTAAAATCAGCTCCAAAAAGCTACAAAATATTTATAATATAAATATATTATGTGATGTCATTATTTCTCTGGATCATAAACCAACCTCTGAGAAAATATGATTAAAATTTGCCCCAGGCCTTTTGACTTAGACTGGGTTTGTGACATGATTGTGCCATGTGGGTGTCTGTGTGGTAGTTGACTGTGTAATGTTTTTTTTTATTTTATTGACTTTCAACCAAGCTGTCAGAGTTGTGGCGATTGCTATGTTTTGAAGCAATTGTGGTGTTTGATTGTGTCACTGAGGAAATGTCCATTCTTTCCTGAAATATGAATCAAATTCTTTTATCTTTAAGTAAAGATGTGTTGAATCACCATCTTGGGTGGGTTTTAGTTTCTTTTTTTGCACATTATGAAGCTGATTGTTGGGGTCAGAAATATCTTCCATCATGGAGTTGCTTGTTAAAAAATAGTCAATTTACCCTAAAAACCCTTTAGCGACAGCATGTGACGAACCAGGTTTTCAACTAACTCCAATATAATCCAACCTGTGGCGTTATTCGACGGTCGGAGTAATTGCATGAGTGTCCGCTCAGGGCGGACGGGAGAGGTGGTGGATGGGTCAAATAAACACAAGACTTTCAACCAGGAGACCAGGGGCCTCATGTATAAAAGACTGCGCAGCTTTCACACTGGAAGATGGCGTACTCACAAAATTGGAAAAGTACGTACGCACAGAAATTTTCACATGTATAAAACCGTGCGTACGCCTGTTCCTGCGCACCTTTCCTTTATACATCCCAATTGACGTGAAATTGAGCGCAGCTGCACGTGCCACTTGGTCCGCCTTGTCTCCTCCCATTAATAACTATGCAAATGACTATAAACACGCGGCATTTTGTCACCTATTGTCCAAATAACAACGGCAAATCACGCTGGAAAAGGCACAAAAAAGAAGAATTTCACAGAGTGTGAAATTGAAGTGTTTGTTACTGAGGTGGAAGCTAGAAAACATATTTCATTTGATGGTGTTTCATTAGGAACCAATAACAAACGCAACGCGTCTCCACAGCAGCTGACCGTGCGCTCCCGAAGGCTCCCGAAGACTTCTGAAGGCTTCCGAAGGCGCACGATCAGCTGCGCCCCGGGCATCGATTGCTGAGGGGCGCCGTTCTGCTGCGTCCTCACTAAATATATACTATACGCTGTGCTGGAGTCACAGAGAGAGATTGTCAATACAATGAAGGATATATATAGATATATCTATATCTATATATGTCTATATATCTATATTATATATCTATATATCTATATATCCCTTAGATATATCTATATCTATTTATATATATATATATGCAACGAATTAAAAAGAATGAATGACGTTCTTGGTGGGATAAGTCATACAGTAAAAAACCTTGTTGAAAAATAAATGTTTGTCTCAACTCACCTCGTTGCTTTACATTCTGTGTATCTCATCTAAACGGCGCCGTATAGCTGCTGCATTTGGCTCATTGTTAGGTGTGCCAGGGTCCGGTTCATCCATCTGTAGCTCCAGGGGACACAGGTTCACCACGGTGGTTTGCCACATTGTGCAGCACGCAATTTTGTTTTTGGCACGGTGGTTAAGGCATGTCATCTCTGGGAAATTAGTTTAAATGTGTTTTTGTTGTGCCTTTGTGATGTTAAACATTATGCACAAATTAGTTAAGAAATATGTGGGTTGTTTTTTTGATCCCACATCATAAATAAAGCTCAGTAAGTTGGGTGGAAAAATTATTTTTACACATTTAGCGAGTTTCAGTACTTTGTAGTTTGACACTGCCAGATGACAGAGTTTGGAGGACGGCCCGCACATTCTCACGACTGGTTTAGAGTTTGCGGCACGGTCCGCACATTCTCACGTCACGTTGATTTTTATACATCCCGGCGTGAGCGTGAAACACAGCGTACGCAACATTTTAGTACATGCGCACCGTTTATACATGAGGCCCCTGGAGTGTTCCTTTCCTGTGTGAAACTAAATGTAACATTGACTTATTTTGTCACGTCAGTCGTTAGTGATTCGTCTGTATCATCAGTCCCGTGAGTCTCGTGACCAGTTAGTATCACGTGAGTCACTAGTCAGTGAAGTCAACATCAACCACAACAATTTAATAACCCTACGTAAGTGGTTGTGTTGCCTAAACCTAACTTCCTGTGAAAGTGGAAGTTTATTCTGAAAGGACACTATGCATGTAATGAGCGTATATTGACCCGCCATACTTGGTCCGTCCAAAAGTAACGCAAGAGGGGTACCCCGTGTGTCGGTCTCGGATGCCGAGGGTCACTGACCAAGCGACGGTATATGATGAGCTGGGAGTGAGAATGCGTTGTAAACACATGTATCCAAGCAAAGTATTTACATACATGTCTATTTTTGCACACATATGTTTGTAGTTAAGTTGGTTGCTTACATCTATACAGGTACATATACATACATGTACACATCAATTGTCAATTATCAATCCATTCACACCACCATGTCGTCTACACACACAGATCCATATACACACATGCATTCACACTTAGACTATCCATATATACATACATACATGTACACATAGGTATCCATCACCCCCATATACACATGCTTTCACACTTACTTAGAGAGAGATAGAGAAGGAGAGATAGAGATTGAGAGGGAGAGAGAGAGAGAGAGAGAGAGAGAGAGAGAGAGAGATTCTGAATTTCTGCATTAAAGTGTTGAGTTGGGCCATTTATATTTGAGTCATTTTTGCTCAGTTTGACATGATGTAAAAAGTTGTAAAGTTGGCTGTCTATGTACAGTTTGTCTACCGTCAGTGCGACTCTCTCACACTGTCTGGGAATTGGGAGTAGCTTCCTTCATCCATCTTGGATTTCCCACGGGTATTTGGTTGTTCATCCCATTTGTTCCTTCCCTTTCTCGGCTTTTAACATTTTTTTGTTTGAAATGTTCTAATTTGGTGACAGTTGGTCTTGGGCTGCTGTTGTTTTTGGCTCTGATGCGGTGAACGCAGTAAAGAGTTATGTTATTGAGTTATTGGGTTGTCTTGAGGTTGTACTGTTATTCCCGTTAATATGAGATTGTTACTGAGTGTATTCGAGACTGGCTTTGAGTTTTTTTATGTTTGCATGTAGTAATATCAGGGTTGAGAATTATTGTTGATATTGTTGATGGATTCTAACACGCTTACCTCAATAGTTGTGGTCCCGTCATCATCAGTTTTGGTGGATCAGTTTCGTCGTGGATGTCTTTGAGGCGGACTCATGATGGACAGCCTGTAGAAGTACTCGTCCACAAAGTCTTCTTCTTTTGTCTAGCAGCAGAGCGTCACCATGATGAATCTCCAGTCGTCTCGCGATGTTCTCACAGTCTCACAGCGTCTCTCCTTTGTAATATTTGATGTAAAGGGGGAAAAAAGCCTTACTTGAAGCTGATAAATATTATACTGAAGAATTGCCGTGCGGCTAATTAAATGAACCAGTACTGATACGTTCCCAGTTATCCATCACAATGGGTCCTCAGTATGTGAAAGTTGCATAGTTTGGCACTATATTGTTGAGCTTAGAAATAGTATAGCGTTTGACCAATGCAAAAAAAAAGACAGAAAAGTAAAGGGCAGATAGGCAGACAGATTGGGTGCCTGTCAGTAAACTGACTGACAGCTAATACAGAGATTACATCAACTGCAGCCTCATTAGTGCAGACATCACCTGCAGTAGCCTGAGGCGTATAAACATAACGAACACACATAACACACTCACACAGATGACTATCTCAAATAGCTTATGGCCAAAGCACTTTCACTTGGCTGCTCATTCTGGTGTTAACAATGTTTGTGCTTTAGCACAATCCTCAAATGACAAGCTGTATCTTCAAAAACACTTTTGAAATCATTTGCATCTCTATTTTCTCAAAACAGTAAATGGATCTCTCAAGTTCAGTTATGCCCAACTGACCCAGTGACTCGCTGAGTAAGTCTTATGATAAATATGGATAATAGTAATTTTATAATTAACTGCTGTGATCAACACAATGGGCGTAGCCACGGGTGTTTCCCGGGTGTGCCTGTGCCACCCAAAGAGACAGCTGGCACACCCAAAACAGATGCAGAATGAACTTTTTGTTATAGCCTTACGAAAACGAGTTACTATTAGGCTACTAAACAAAACAACCCGCCACTATCAATTTGCATCCAGTCGATATTTCTACTAGTTGAAGTTGGCAACCCTACACACACATTTAGCAGGACAAAAAGTCATAAGCAATTGTGTGCGGCTGGGACCGGGAGAGGCTGCACAGAAAGCTGCTTTGCAAGGGCTTGTCAGTACCCGATCTGACCCATGCATAGATGTATGAAGAGAACTAGATACAGCGTTGGAGGCAGGCTCCTGCTCATTCCAATGAGAGTTGCCCAGTGGCGCGTGAAGCTCAAACGGCTCGACTGCCGAGTGCTAAAGTACCTGGATCATCATCCGGCGATCTTCCTCATCCATTGGGCCCATAGAGCAGGCGCAGTTGCGTCTCCTATAACTCCGCCTCCCAGCCCTCCGCCTCCCAGCCCTCGCTCCAGTTTCGATCTGGGTCTCATTCACATAAACGGAGGAAGGGAAATATCTCTGGATTCAGAGCTGCAGATGATGTTATGGATGAGGATACATTTTACAGTATTTTGGCTGATATTCAGCTGTATTTATTTGAGCCAGAGTACACGGCCAAAAATATGCAGCAGAGGGAGGCCGAGGCTGTAGCGGGAAATATGTGGCCAACAGGGACGTTTTCAGAACAGGTTTAATTTTTGCGTTTTTTCGCAACCTTCAAAAGCCAAAAGAGAGTTGTTTGATCACTCAGAGCCACCATCCAGTAGATTTGTTTGAATCTGCATAAAAATGTATATTTAATGTAGTTAAAGGGTAACCTGACATCGCCAGACCAAATCACAAATGTGAATTTGCCCAGAAGCTCTCAATTAATTTTCGATTTCCAAGGGGGTGTTATCAATGGGCGCTGAGCAACCAGTGACCAGGTCCGTCCGGTTATGATGGCAACCACAGCACATTAGGGCGATACTTGGCGCAAAGGGGGTGGGAAAAAAATAATGGCGAGAATAGCACTTAAATTACCAAACGTGCATTTGGCACACCCCAAACACACTGGGCAGGGCACACTTGACCGTGATCTGGGTCCACGAAGTTGTGTTGTTTCTGCCAGTTGTGAGCTAAAAGCAAAGAGTTGGTTTTATTTTATTTCTCTCGAAATGTTCTGACATTAATCTACAATAAATTATGATGATGTGTGCAGCAGATGTTTTTCCTTGTACCTGTACCATAGCCCCTAATATGCTGTGGTGCATAAAGGACCTTGTCAGCTTTCAGTTTGTGTGAAACATGGAGGTTGCTGGAGGTACAGTTACACGGTTTTCACCTGGAAACAGTGAAATCTTGAGTGTAACTGAAATAACAACTGACATGCAACTAAGAAACTAGACTGAGAACACTCAGATGTCTTAATTCCTCACTCTGTTTTTGGAAACAGATGGCTTTCTGATGTTTCAGCAACCAATAAAACTGCTTTCCTCCCGACAAAATATGCCTCTCACTTCATTTGTGTGTGTATGTGTGAGTGTATTTGTGTGTGTGTGCATGTGATAAATCACCACCTGGACTCCGTATCCAGAGTTGTCTGACTCCCTTATGACAAAGGCTTCCTGCTACTAAACCAACTGATACACTCCCTATCTGACATTTACATGCATCACACAGCCACGCACACGCACAGGCTTTGAGCCGTAAAAAAACACACATTTGGATGAAAGTCGTGTAATGTAGTGTTTTTATCTCCATGCCTCAGGAGGAGGCAGAGAACTACCTAGCATTGCACTCACACACACACACACACACACACTGCAGTGCAGTTGACGAGTTGTGTGGCAGATATATGGGCTGGAATGTGGCCATAAAAATAGTGCAGAATCACCCAGAGCTGTTCCACGCAAAGGGTGGGAGGAGCAGAAGAAGGGGAAATGGGCTATATGGGGTAAACAGAAATGACTGGAGAGGGGGGGTGGTTTGTGTACAGTGCATTCAGAAGCTATTATTTTTTTATGTGGTAGCCTTATGCTTAAATTGTTTCAATATTATTTTTCCAAAAAACAAGCCATTTTGAAGAAATGCAAGTAAGCTATTTCAGTGAACTTTACAGTACAAATAATACAAATCCACAAAGAACTTGTGTTTGTGTATAAATCACAATTTTATGCTTTATGAAATGTAAGATAATAACTCTGAGGCATTGGGAAGTAAATATCACAACTACAAAGAGCTTGCACTTGGAAAAGATCCTTCTCTCTATCAAGTAGATGTCAGCTACTGTCCAGAAAAGGTCCAGTAAGAGTGGATGCAGAATGGATGTGAATTTATCCTTTTAAGTTTCAATGGTGTCATTAAAGCTAGGGTTGGTATATAGAGAAACTAGCAAGAGAACACCAGATTTAAAGAAATATCCAAGTGCAAAAACCCAGTCCAGTGTTGCCAACTCTTTTCCAATAAAAGTAGTTAGCAGCATTAGCTCCAAAAATCCCTAAAGTCGGCAACACTGACAGACCGTCCCTTCAGGCCTCTCTCCAAAAGACACTCCCACACTATTATCATTATGAACAACCAATATGGCTATTGTTAGTACTCCCAGCTGTCAAGCTAGCTGCTTGTGGGAGACTCCTGTGACGCACAATGAATGCACTTGCAGAGTAAACTCAGGTAGGTAGGCAGGTAGGCCATCCAAACATTTCATTCCGGCCGAATGAAATGATTGGACAGGCTTCTTACAGTCCTTCAAAAGCCATAGATACCGGATTTGTTTTCTTTTTTTTTTCCAGAGTATTTGATGCTGTCGGATTGTAATGAGAATTTCAACAAATATAACAAAAATGTATTTGAAGAAGATTACCGATCAATCTATACCTTACACAAAACCTTACCTCATGAATTATTCTCAGTTATAAACACAAGAGTAGATCCTATCTGCTCTGCTATTAAGTGCAGCAAAAATAGATACATTTTGCTGCATTGTGTGTTATAAGTCTGTTACAGAGGCAGTTACAGAAACCATGGCACCCAAACACACACTCTTAATAGAAGAAAGAACAGTTTTAAAAAAATTATCCCAACTCCGACAATGTGCCGTTTTAAAAATAACAGTCACATTATTAATCCAAACTACACAGTCGCATGTTGGTATAGTGAAACGTTTGGATTTCAGACAAAAATAACATTGTAACTATAGGAAGAACTTCTCTTGGTCATCATCTGTGGTTTAGAATGCTTCCTGTATGTCATCTTTATGCTGTAAAGCTTGGCAGCTTGGTCTGCTCTGCCTGGCTGCTAGGTTGATTATCCAGACAGGACATAAAAGCTGGGTGGCCTTCTATTGGCCTGGTGTCTCCTCCACTCGAGATCAGGGGCCTCGGTCACCTGATCCTCATAAAAACAAGTTTATTAGCTACTCGACATGTGTGTGTGTGATGTGTGTGTGTGTGTGTGTGTGTGTGTGTGTGTGTGTGAACCATACCGGTGACCGGTGTTTCTTTTAATATTCTAGCCCATGTCTTAATATTTTTGTTGCCCTTTTTCTGAAGTCTGCTGTTTTTGATTTGTAAATGTCTTTTGATTTGAAAAACCCGCACTTCTTTCTAGACAATGTTAATGTGATAATATATGTTTCCATGTGACGGCAATCCGTGAAGGAGCCCAAATGATTCCAACATAAATGTAAGAAATGTAACATTTCTTTTGGCGTAACATTTCAGACATCTCGGACAATGAAAAATCCACCAAGAGAAGCAATGAAGTTTTCGTGATGCTCTTCAATGCATCAAACAAAGTAGTTTGTCTGAAGTGTTATGAAGGCAAGACAAAAGGGTTTATAACTATAATGATTGACTATTGATTTTTTGAGCCAGCACCTGTTGGAGTTTATTGGATGTGCGTACCCTACACCCTCTTCATCTTTTATAACTATAATGGCCACACTGGAAGGTAGGGTGAAAAACAGATATGGAACGACAAGATGAAGTGGAAAACCGTGCACATTTGTGGATAGTTTCTTCTATCCACAAATGTGCATAGATTTTCAGATAGAAGAGACTTAGGGCAGACATTCATTCATTACAATGATGATGATGATCTCCTGACATTTCATCTAGTGATATCATCAGACATAGTCAACATGGTAAACATTATACATGATAAATATGTGTTAGTGTGGCAAAGAGTGGTGGGGACAGTAAGTTGGGAGATCAACATAGTATCTGGGTGCAGCCCAGGGATCCGTCCAGGACCTGCTGCTGTTTTGCCCCCACAAACAAAATTCTCTACGATAAAAATACACCTTAACCAACTGGGATACAAAAAGAATAATAACTACACGTCTGCCCTCACAGAATCCTGCTGACAATGCCAAAATGTGGCAAAGAGTGGTGTGGACAGTAAGTTGGAAGTAGACTAGCCGACAACGCCACCCGGGGACTTGCACCCCAGGAAATACTAAACAAAACCTTGAATACTTATCTGGTAAATGGATAAGGCACACAGATTTGTTACTGATGAGGCAGAGACACGTTCGCAAAAGAAGACATATATTTTACTATAATTAAAAAGCACTAAATAAGAAGGGACTGGAGCTGTAGGTAAAGAAAAGATGATTAAACAGATAAAAAATTACACAAACTAATATGGGGTGATTAAAATTGTTCTTTACTTAAACAATATCTAAAAAGGCCTAATACAAAATGTAATCTAATGTGAATTAAAATAGAACAGCTGCCAGTCCAAAACTAAGCTCAGGCCACTGTTGGAGAGGCAGACTACACTGAGGAGGGTGCAGGGGTGCTACCACTTACTCACCTGGGTGTAACACAGCAAACCTCACAGCAAAACTATGGTGCAGTCTATTTGTGTCCCAGTGCTCTTAACTCACGTGCAATAGGTGGAGGTACCTCACCATGGGTGGTTAGCCTCCTAACAAAGGGACTCTCAGCTTCTGAAAGAAAAAAAAAATACAAAAAGAATTGAACAACTAAACAGAATAAACACAAACAACCCAGTTGGTTAAAAGGCAAAATAACTCAAACCAAACTAATAAACTAGGGCAAAAGAATAAAACAATTACTCAAACAAATAAAAACAAAAGTATTTTAAAGGGACAAATACAATGAGTATAAATAAGGGGAGGGGGAACCATGAATATAGACAGGTGGAGGCAAAAACAAGTATAAGTAAGGGGGTGAAAACAATAAGTATAGATAAGGGGGCAAAAACTGCAGCAGTGTTATTTAGGTCAGCCTAAAATGAAACACAAATAAATTTATTAACAGGGATAAAAATGCTGCAACTTAATGTCAATACTGAGCCCCCCTACTCACCACCATGGGGCATCACAAAGAAGTATTCAGCAGAAGCAGTGGAACCATGGGCCAGGGTAAGGGAAGTGTCACAGAGTAAAAGCTTAAACCAAAAAAAGCAAAGGTCTCACTAAACACATCATTTAAAAGACAAACTAAAGTTTAAAATGGCAGTTTCACATATTTGCAGCAACACCAACTCTACAACAGCATGCCAGGCAGAAGCAAGAGGACTTAATATGCCCCAGGTACAGCCTCAAAGAAGACTCTTGTTTTCATCTGCACACCTGGCCAATTACTGCGTACAGTGGGCATGCTCTTTAGATTGGAAAGTTGCGAAAATTGTTGAATGCACCCCTCCCAATTTGATGTTGAAAAGGTGTGTGGCGAGGTGGCCATCAGCCAGATGTTCAGTGTGAAGGATGGGGGTGTCTGCTGAGCTTTTCTTGTAAATACACTGGCAGTGAAAGAAACCAAATTCCATCTTTCAGCAGAGATAACTCACCATAGGTCACTGTGATGATTCACTCCTGTGGTGAGACAAGCATTCGCACTTTATGGGAATATCCAAGAAGATACCAACAGTTGAAACAGCTGTTCAGTCATGTGAGTTAAATGTTCACCATGTCAGAATATCTTTGGCAAAGGTGTTTCCATAATCCATTTAGCGCTAACAACTCTTATTCGACAAAAAACACCTCAAGCGAGCATAAAAACTGAGGAAGTTTTATTGAATTTTGCCGTTTCCATACGGCTTTTCAAATGCAATACATCAAAATGTGAATAAAAGTATGTGAATGGAAACACGGCTAGTGTTTCCCACAATGTTTCTCATGTTATCTTTTCTCACACAGACAGTGTGTGTGGGGGGGAATGAGGACAGTAGGAGGAGAGGCATATAGTATCAATCATGTAAATGAATGTGCTACGTCATATACAGAGATGCCAAAAGAGAATGGGGAGTAGAATATGAATAAGAGAGAAATAGTCAGAGTTACAGATATTGGTGATGCAATGTAAGATTCAGATGAATTCCAGGAAAAGTCAAGATGAGAAATCATGGAAGCAACTACAGTAGTCACTGTAGCGTTAGCAGCAGCTTTCAGTTGCAGTTTTTGACCATGGACACGTTGTGACCTCTCCTGTTCAAAACACAAAACAGTAAAGTAGCCTACATTGATTTATTATATAATACCTGCTGTTACCATAGATTTCTTCATGACCGAAGCAGAAAAGAACAAGAGGAAAGAAAAAGAAAAAATGCTCAATGGATCTAGACATCTTTTTTTCTTAATCCAAACAAAGCAAATTTAAGGTGTGTTGCATGGGGCATTATTTTTTTAAGAAAATGTGCATGATGACTGTGATTTAGGCCACACATCCACCGAGGTGACCCCTACCTAGCCCATTCACTAATACCAGCTGACACTAACACTGGCTATTTCTGTGTCCTAATTGGCTGTTCAAACACTTTGTTGTCCAGTCAGATTTAGGGGCGGGATGAGGGTGACACACAGACAAACTGGCAGTGTAATTACAATAATAACACCACTACTACTACTACCGCTCTGTGTGCGTGTGTGTGTGTGTGTGTGTGAGAGAGAGAGAGAGAGAGAGAGAGAGAGAGAGAGAGAGAGAGCAGCAGCTTTAAGTTATTACCAGGCTTTTAGGATTTTTTTTTGTCTCTGAGACCCTGACCTGAGTGGGGTCTCCTTACTGACACACACACACACGCACGCACGCACGCACGCACGCACGCACGCACGCACGCACGCACACACACACACACACACACACACACGCACGCACGCACACACACACACACACACACTCGCGCGCGCACGCACGCACACACACACACTGTTTTTGTGCAAGTAACTGCAGCAACATGTATAAAAGATAAAACAGTCTAAATACAGTGAGAGCAAAAGGTTTTTAATTTAATGTTTTATTCTGCTCTTCTTGTGCAGCAAAGAGTTAAGATGTGGGTTTGGCGTCTGTACCAGCGTTCTGGCTTCTCTTCTTGTCTGATGCAAAGAGTCAGTGTTGAGATTGAGATTTTTATTCATAAAACCTTAAACTGACTTAAATAAAATTAAAAACTAAAAAAATTGTAACTTGAATCCGACCTCTGCATTTAACCCATCCTATTTAGGAGCAGTGGGCTGCTGTAAAGCGCTCGGGGAGCAACTTCGGGTTCAGTGTCTTGCTCAAGGACACTACGACATTCAGACAGACGGAGACGGGGATTGAACCACCAACCTTGTGGTTAGCCCACGGACGAGTGGGTGACCCTCCCTCCCCCCCCCCTGAGCCACAGCCATCTCCCACCCATCTGCAACCTTAAGCAAGTCCTTCTAGTTAACCTTAACCATAAATCAACCATAGCTGCCACACAGAGATGATCGGCTGAATATATTACCCACCTGTTCAAAGGTGAGCGCTGGTGTTTTTTGAATTGACCATGTTAGAATATCCGATTCCTTACTGTGGAGCATGTGAACCCATCAGATTATCTAATCATTTATCATGTAAATACTTAGAATTGACGATCCGGACTGATTCCATTTGAAAGAACCTGTTTCATGTAACCGCAGTCACTGAGGTCATCGGTGGAGACAGGCCCCTAACACCATAATGACCTGCTAAGCTCTCTGCTCATGGCCCATCATCTCCCTCCCTCGCCATAAGGAGGGATTGAGTGTCTGTGTGTGAGTAAGTGATGTGTGTGAGTGACAGATGTGAACACTTTTATCTGCCTCCAAAACCAGATAAAGACACAGTGCTGGAGTAACGAACAAAGGAAGCTGGGTTTTTAAAAGGCGGTTACCTCTGTCCCAATACTCAGAGCCAACTATAGCTCTCTGTAACAACACTTAGCCTTTAAAAACAGCAGCTTTATATAATACAGACTTGGGTTTGTGTCTATGCCTATGATACCCCTCTTCAGGGTTTTAGCCCGCTATAGCAGCATGGCACTATGGATGGATAGCAATAAGGGTTGGGCCACCATTTTGGTCCATATGTCAACATCAAGCACCATCATCAAGTCATCTTAATTTGTCCAATGCTTTGGTTTATACCAAACTAATGACATTCCCATCAGCCAAAGCTGTGCTGTATTTTTTTGTTAGCATGCACACTCAACTAAGATGGTAATCAGCATGGAAAATTCAGTACGTTGCACTCAGCACAGTGTCATTTTTATATATACATTTTCTTTTTGAAAATGTCATGAATAAAATATGGTTTTGTCTTTTTGGTCTGACCGCTCCAAGCCCTAGCTATACTTCCATACACTAACTATCTGTTTAGTATCATAGTATTGTATAGTAGTATAGTATAGTAGTACAGTATAGACTGTAAATGTAATCTGCTGCATCTACAAACAAACCTTTGGACTTACAATAGCTTCTTCAGGTCTCTATGTTGTCCAGCAAAACTTGTGTTATACCGTCAACTCTTGCTTCAAAGAGCCCAGTGAGATCCAAGCATGCAGTATGATGTGTATATGCATAATCATTAGGAACAAACAGTAGATTTGATCATTTATTATGAAAAATAAGTAAAAATACTCCACTTTACTTCTGTTACTTTTATCACTTTTATCACCGATTTCTTTTTTTCTTTACACCATGATTCAGTCTAAATAAAAGTAAAACCTATGGTGCACAGCACTACTCGTTGTGGATTCTACACCTTTCTCAACATGCTTGTTCATAGAAGCCATGTGACAACATATTTTGCAGTTGTAAGTAATCCAGGATGCCGCTTTACACCCAAAAGGAAAGATGTCTGCTATTAGGCTTGGTTAAGGTTGGCACTGGGCTGTGAGAAGGATGGCCTTTGTCACCGTTTTCCTGTTTGTGACATTCACAGATAGGACATCAAGGTACGGCAGAGGGCTGGACAGCATGTGGTTTGATAACAGCAGGGTGGCATGTCTGTTGTTTATAGAAGATGGCTTTATCGAACCACGGACTGTATGAAACCGGAGTCAGTTGTAAAAGTTCCGTTCACTGGTAAAAATGCCAACTCTTGGCTTCCTTTGCAGATATAAAACTGAACAGACTACACCTTTGACCTTGCTGGGATTAAGAGCTGGAGCGACTAAACTGTTTTTTACATTTCTCTGTGTGCTTGCGAGGACCATTTGGAGGACGTTTGCTGGCAATAATACACCATTACGACTCTGCCGCGGCCCTATATGCAGCAAGGAAATGGACGTATGAATGCGTGGATGAATGAACGCAATTGTTCTGTCCTATTTCTGCGTTCTAGGGGACAGGCTGGATTGATTTGGTTTACATGTTTGGATTCAAGATATTACTCTTCCAGAAAGCCTTAGACTCGTGCTTTGATTGTCTGTCCTGTCTGTCCGTCTGATATATTTCTTCTCCCAGGGGACGAGGCCACGCAGAGCCTGTACTTGTGTCTTTCTGTGTCTGCAGGCTACACGTTAATAACGAGCACTAACGAAGAGAAATGATCCTTTTAGCTTCAAGTGCGTTGTATGGGCTGCACAAAGACACACACAGTTGACATGTAGCTCATCAGTGTGTGAATGGCTTCTCTGACATTTGGGGTCTTTTCTCTGTTATGAGGGACTTGTACACTAATCACTGCGGCGGTGCTGCCACACAGCACAATAGGTTGCAGTGTGTGTGTGGTGGTGGTCTGGCGATTCTTTCATGGCTTAATGAGGTAAGCAACAACATGCCTGAGGCCATGCTGGAGACAGGACACACACACACACAGAGTCACAGAAGTTGGGCTAAAGATAGTTGCTATTTGAGTTGTCAAACTTGAGTGGAATCATGGGGTCAAACAGAGTTAGCCTCATTGGTTAAGGGTAGAGAGCATAGGCGCCGGAACAGGGGGGACGACGAGACTATCTGTTCCCCCCTCTTTCAGGTGTTATGGTAATAAAGTGATATCGTCTAAGCCAGGTATTAAGGTCATAGAACATTAGCGATAATGTCTGTATGGTGTAACATGTTGGACATTTATCTAATCACAATGAACCACTGTGATGCCTAATTCAAATGAAATAAAGTGATCATAAATTCAGCCCGCCATAGTCTAGGTAGGCCTGCCACAGTTTCATAATTAGCTAAAATTATTTTTACTAAGGCAGTACAACTTAACGCGATATAGTGCATTAACACAACTTGCGATTTTTAGGTTGCCGCGGGCTTAGTTTTAACATTAGAGTGAAGATACTGGCATCATATGAAACTAGAAAACCTAAGGAATCCATTGGTACCAACCATGTCATAGCTTGTTGAGACGGAGGCTAAATAACGCTCCAAACTTATGCTAAATTTTGGTGAGGAAAAACTGGCATGGCTTGGAGACATGGGAGGGGGGCAGGGCTCCTGGCGCGACTGTCCTTGGGAGTCTGCGGGGTTGTCGGCAACCCACCTGACCCGTTTGGAAACATGCACCCAGTCTTGTTTACTTTGTGGGTGGAACTTTTTTCCATGTCATCCTCATTCATATACAACTAATATGTTTATGATTTTACTATAGAGCACAAACTTCTTCATCTTCATCAGATAGACTCATCATTTTGCTCTCAAAGTGCACCAGGTTGATGCATTTAACTTTAAAATGGACAAATAAACACAGTTATAACACCTGATGACAGCTCCACATCATGTTGTGTTATAAAGCAGAGTTCATGTTACCTACAGTATGTTACCACATAGCCTGTAAACTAAATGTACTTGCTGCCTTGTTATATTTGCTCTATCTAGAACAGGGATGGGAAACTGTTTGCCACAGAGAGCTGAGAGTCTGCAGGTTCAACCAATCAGCTTTAACATGCGAGTCTACACAACGCCTAGTTGAGATTTGGGAGATGTGCGCTTCGGCTCTTCTGCATGCCTCTGGACCTTCGGTGTCACCCACAAGTATCTCTGTGAACTTACGCAGAGACGCTTATGTGTATCTTTGGAGAAGCATAATCCCAGTTGATGAAGAAGGGAGGTTAAATGCACTTCAACCGCCTCACAAGAAATAGTAGGCCTCTCCGGTGCAGTATATCTTTCCATTTCCTTTGCGTCTGAATCAGATTGTAGCCACATGCTGGCATCATTATACTGCTATCACAACACACCAGACTACAGTTTAGCAGCAGATCAGAGAAGAGAACATCCATGCATTCACAGTGCAGGTAATAGTGGGACAAATTGTTCATCATATGTGGCTAAGATCTGTTTTTTTTAATTGGATATTTGAACAGAAAACAATCTCACACTTTGAATTCTGATTTGGCTCGCTTCCATACATTATGTGCTCCTAAATCCATATCTGTGACAAGAGCCCCAACACATTGGAATTTATGTGACTTTTATATCCCTCCAGCACAGTATATGTTATGATTTCACGGTGGCAGTTTGATGTACAGTGTTGGCTCCACCTGCATTAGCACACAGTAGATGGAGGACACAGATGTAAAGAAGGTTTTCAGTGGAGGCGTCTCTGTCCACATCAGTAACCACAGCTCCACAAAAAGCCATGATTAAAATCATAACTGCCTTTTTAAAATCTTGGAACATTCTTTACTGCATGAACTGGGTGGGTGTGATGTCTTTATTAGGCTATTGTGCAGCAGTGTTATGTCAGCTATGTAACTATTTTAAGAAGGTATAACACATTTTTCTGGTACAAATAAAAAAGTTGAATTCATACGCCATAAAGAGCAAGCTTGCCTAGTTCGATACACTGCTACAGCCTCACTTTATCTGTAATGACCATTAGCTTATGGTGGCTAATGTTGACAAATATTGTGTGGCCACAAGAAGGTCGGTGGTTCGATCCCCGGCTCCTCCAGTCCACATGTCGATGTGTCCTTGAGCAAGATACTTAAAGCGGCAGTAAGCAGTATATTTTTGGCATCATTGGGCAAACATTTCTGCACCTCCTCATGGCTATGTTTTCAGGCTTTAAAAAATCTAGCCTGTGACGGGAGACTTTGACCAATCACAGGTCAGTTCAGAGAGAGAGTGTTCCTATTGGCTTTGCTCCAGTCATGTGACCAGAACTTGGCGTTCCTTCACCAGATTTCACAATGGCGGTGGTGTCACAAACTTCCTCATTTTACAGCTAAACAGTACACTACAAGATGATTCTGAAAACATTTGAGGAGAGAAATAGACATTAATGTAACAGAATATTGATTCATATTTGATCAGCGCTGCCTAGTTTGACCCTTTTCGTCGGAGTACGCGAGTGATTGACAGCCAGCTCTCATAGACAGCAGATTGACAGCAGACCTCAGATCAGCTCTTCCTGCTTGTTTTTCTCCAGTCTGTGAAATCTTGCAGATGCCGTTAGGAGCACCGGAGGTCACTGGAGGACACAGAGGCGCATGATTTTTTTTCAGGTTACCTGTTTCATGTACTACTGTCAGGATATAGCAACCGTTTTATAAAAATTACTTTTTTTAGTCATACTTGCTCCAATCACGCCTACTTCAGCTTTAACCTCAAATTGCTATCCATTGGTGGTGTGAGTATTTAGATTAGATCCTGATGGGCAGGTTGGCACCTTGCAAGGCAGCCTCTGCCATCAGTGTATGAATGTGTGTGTGAATGGGTGAATGCTGACATTTAGTGTAAAGCGCTTTGAGTGGTCAGGAGACTAGAAAGGCGCTATATAAATGAAAGTCCATTTACCATTTACCATGTCAGTATTGTATTGTAGTATTTTCTTTCTCATGTGCTACTGAAGATGGCTTTGCATGCCCATGCCGGCCCGCCTGCCATAGATTGCAAACCCCACAGATAGGGTAAATTCATTCAGTGAGGGTTACATTTCAATTTAACAAATTCATTGATTCATTTCAGACAAAAACAAGTGCTCATGAAAACACAGTTAATTGACTGTTGGATGTAAACACAGTTGCTATGTTTCTGCTCATCTTTGTCACTGGATATCAAAGTATGGTGGCCTTCCCAATCCTGACAGAAAACCATTCTGAACGAGGCTGTGCAGCCTTTACTGGTCAAACCACACACACTCATACACACACATGCATGGGGCTCTGAGGTCATTAGAGGTCATTAGCAGTGCTGGCGCTGTCCTGTGCCATGAGGTCAGACTGCTAATTGCATTGGCCTTAAGATGAGACAGTGCAACACACACAGACCCCATACAGTAGCCCTATACAGCAGGATAGAATGGGTAATGTGATTGTGATAATGACTGGACATCAAACATGAAACATGACTCAGTAGATGGGACCACCAAGGGAGAGACATAGAAAGTCAAAGAAAGAAAGAAAGAAAGAAAGCAGTGAAGGATATAGAGACAGGCAAGTATAGAGACATACAGGACAGTGCTTATACAGTGCAGGCAGATGTATACTTTATTTACTGAAAGAACTTGTTTATATTGTCCCAGACAGCTTATAGGAAAGAACCATGGGCTACCATTCAGTGTCTATAGTATGAAAACGATATTCACAGAGCTATATAATTTAGTTTTTACACAGCAGTGCATGAAAACCTCAGCACAATGCTCTGTATTGACGAGTGGGGAATCCCATAGAGACTATTATTTATAAGGCTCCACTTGTTCTCATAAAACTAACGATATGGTTGTATAACCATTTTATAATCAATTAAGATTACATCAAATAGAAGTGTGATCATGATATTAAAGTCAAGTCAAGTCAATTTGATTTGTATAGTCACAATCACAAATCACAAATTTGCCTGACGTCCTCTGTCCTTTAAAGTACGACCCTCTCATCGGATAAGGAAAAACTTAACCAAAAAAAAACAGGGGAAAAGAATGGAAGAAACCTCAGAAAGAGCAACAGAGGAGGGATCCCCCTTCCAGGATGGACAGACGTGCAATAGATGATGTGTGTACAGAGTAACAACTTACAATGTAGATAATCCATATGACAAAAAATAATACATATAATGTGAAAATATGTGAGAAGGTGGATTCAGGAGGATGTATAGCAGCTTCCCGGCGTCGCCAAACAGATAGAGCCAGAGCAGCACGACCTACCCTCGACGGCAAACAGGTAGAGCCAGAGCAACACGATCTCCTCTCCACGCCAAACAGGTAGAGCCAGAGCAACACGACCTCCTCTCCACGCCAACCAGATAGAGCCCAAGCAACACAACCTCCTCTCCAAACCAGATAGATAGAGACAGAGCAACACAACCTCCTCTCCATGCCAGATAGATAGAGCCAGAGCAAAACAACCACCTCTCCACGCCGAATAGATAGAGCTAGAGCCAGAGCAACACAACCTCCTCTCCACCATGGAACCTAGAGAGAGGACCATCTTTTTGGTTTTAATTCACAGGTGCTTAGTAATGTAAACGTATGTTAACCATGCCAATAAGCCCCCTTATATTAGAGTGAATGCATACCCCAGTCAGGAGAAACATTTAGACCTATTGTCAGAATATTGCCACAGCGCATTCTGGGTGCCATGTTAGTAGTCCTTATCTGTTTGAATATTAAAGTGCTTCGGTTATTTTTAAAATGAAAAATCCGGTTTAGGATATAACTTTTTCACAGTCCTCCAATTTGAGAATCTGAAATATTTATGGGACTAAATCTCTGGTTGTGTCGAGTGCAAGTGTATACGAGCTATAGAGGCAGTGCTTCCCAAAGACAGAGAGGGAGAGAAGAGCAATGTTAACTAACTGTGGCGGACTGCAGCAATAAATCAGAGTGTCATTCTGTTTATTGAAAAGACTGCTGCTGGAACGAGAATTATAAACAGTGTGTCTGTACTGTGTGTTAACCACAAGGAAATCAATCTATTCTATTCTGCTCTATTCAGTTCTTCTCCATAGGCAGGCAATGTAAGCGGTATGGTTTTACAATAAACAAACATTTGACAGGAAAGGTTGAACCTTCGTTTTCTGGCTTTAAGCCTAAGTAAAGCCATGACCCGGTACTAAATAAAATTGGTCCTGCTCCAAGGACACTTAGAGACTCTCGTTCACATCTTTATTATTTCACCTTTTCTTTCTTTAACAAAATTTTAATTTTAAATTTCAATTGTTGAAGTTATTTGTTCCTGCTTTGGGAGTCTTGCCATTCTGCTTTCCCCTTGACAGTCAAGATGTTCAATTATGTTCACATTTTAGGATCCAAGTAAAACTACAAATTTACTGAAGAGTTTTGATTTCATTGCTTTATGTCTCAAAAGTTTATTTTTATTTGTGTAGAAATATTTACATTTAACTACAATGTTTAACCAAAAAGAGGAACTGGCACTGCTGTTGCTGCAATAATGCTGGATTATTGCTTTCAAGTTCACACTTCATACACACATAACTTTTACAGATTTTAAACACAGCATATTAACTGCTAAATTATTTTTAAATTAGTATTAGGACTGATTATAAACAGTGATTATCTTTCTCGTTCGTAATTTTGTGAATGATTGTCTAAACTTTTTTTTCACATTTCAAGCTGATGAAAGCAAAAGTTTTCATCAGAATTTTACTTAAACCTATAATCTTTCGGGTTTAGGTTATTTCTACAATAGATATAATTAGCCCTGCTGGTGTTATTTTGCATTCAGCGGATCTGCAGTGTATGAGCTGGTATTCCCAACACATCTACCTCTGTCTCATAATGATGGGTTTAAAGTCAAACCAAAAGCTAGAAAAAGCAACCATGCCTCTGTCATAGTTTGGCCTTACATCTACAAATTATACTATTTTCTGTATTTGTTTTCCTGCAGTAAACCTGTTTATAATGCTCATTCAGGATCAGTTATTATCTTTCCACAAAAAAAATCTATGATAGAGGAAACTCTGAGTTTTCATTTTATTCTTGCTAATATGTGAATATATGAATCTGTAAATGCTTAGTTCTACCTGTTAAATAACACTAGAGAGTAGAATCTACAACTGACCTATTCCTAAATACACATCGGTCTGACTCTGTACTACTGTCGAGGTCTAAATCAGCCTCATCTCAACCTAGTAACAACAACGCCTACTGATCTTAAAAGCCACCCCAATCTTATTAGATCCATGAATGTAAATGTTCAGTACAATAAACTATTTTCTTCCCATTTTCTCCATTTCCACTTCCTTTTTTTCCTACACATTTGCTACTTAACACTCTCTTCTCTCTCTCTCTCTCTCTCTCTCTTTTTCTCTCTCTCCCTTTCCAACGACCACTCTTAGCAGAGGGATGAGATTTCCATTTTTTAAAAACTTTGTTTATGGTGAACCGGCCCTCTGCCAGAATCTCTAACAATCACTCACCCACCTACCCACACATACGTACACATATGCTGCTCTATCTGTGGCACTGCCTTAAAAATGGCTTCCTGCGGTTTGAGGAGAATGTAAACAGAGGGACCAGGGAGAAAGAGAGACAGTCAGAGAAAGAGTAGAGGGAGATGAGGAGCTCAGAATGCACTGCGGCTGGATTTTCAATAGCCGACTCATTCAATCTATAATCACTTGATCTCTCTAATGTTATTATTAATGTATAGTGATTCTGTATTGTTATAGTGTGTATCATATAAAATGCAAGTATCCAAGGCCAAGTTTCAATGTAATGTAAATGTAAGTGACACCAACATACTCCGATTCAAAAAAAAAAGCAGTCACATAATCCTAAACAGTCAGCAATGATAAGTTTATATAAATGGATGTACTTATACAACTATTCAAAAAACATCAAGACAAGCCCATGAATATAACGGGCTGAGATAGCTCCACAGCCCCTTCTTCCAAGTGTGTGGAGCATCAGGGCATGAGGGTCTCCTATAACCAAGACAACTTCATGACCATCTCGCAGTGCACTGTTTTCACACCATCCAGCTGATTCAGCACTTCAGCCACTCAGGGTGTGCAGTCAACAAACCTGTTCTCATTCTCACGGCGTCAAATACAGACGCTTTGTCAAGTCCGTCAGCGTTCGGTACAGCCGCACAAGGCACCCTTGAGCGTCTGTATGAAACACACCAGTCTTTCCATTAATTACAATGTAAAACCATCCACGGCAACAGTAAACACACAGAGAAAGTGCAACGGGAGTGAGTGTTGTGACGTTGTGTAAAAGAGCAAAAGAGACACACAGGGCGGGTGTTGGATGGGTCCAAAACATAAGGCGGACCGCTGTTTGTGTCCCGTGTGTTACGTTTCACTTTCACTTTACGATCAGCTATTCGTTTGTGTCCCGTGTTCACAACGTCATTTCACATTTTCACTGGACAAACGTAGTAATTTTAAACCAAACAATGTTGTTTTTTTTTCCTAAACCCATGTGGTTTTGTTGCCCATTCCTAAGCGTTTTTGTTTAATTCGCAACATTAAGCACGTGTTTACTGCGACCGAAAAGTGGGTCTGACAAAGCGTCAGTACGGTGGTTCATCAACTATCCCAAAATATGGTTAAGGTATGATTGAGGTTACATGTGATAAAAAGGCGAACATCAATGGCCATTTGTAATGAGGACACAAACTCCTTAGCTTGCACGGCAGCTGGATTCTCAGAGACCCGACCGAGAGCCAGGTTGGGCACAATTTAGATGCAGTCTATTTGTGTGTGTAAATATGTCCAATACTATAATGGCACTATCAGCTCTGATCACGCTGTGTTGAAATTGGCAAAATTGGATAAAACTCCCTCAATTGTGAAAAAAGTTTTTTCACTCGCTTGAGGTGTTTTTTTGCCTTTATCAAAAAAAGTTTTTGCGCTAAATGGATTATGGAAACACCTTTGCTGAATAAACTCTGACATAGCACACATTTAACTCACATGATCAGATGTTTCCACTGTTGGTGTCTTCTTGGATATTCCCATAACGTGTGAATGCTTGTTTTCATCTCTGGACAACATGAAACATGACCAATACTAGCTGACATGAAAGAACAATTCAAACTTTCCCAACTGGAACAAATTCCTGAAGACCTCTCTCCATTTTCCTCTCGTAGATTGTTAGATGGCCAAGCCAACTTGTTTTGTTTCCAGTTCTCAACCTCTACTTCTTCTACTCTGTTTAATGAAAATACAACATACACAATCCATATGGCACAAAATAATACATATAATGTGAACATATGTGAGAAGGTGGATTCAGGAGAATGTCAAGCAGCTTCCCGGCGTCACCAAACAGATAGAGCCAGAGCAACACAACCTCCTCTCCACCCCAAGCAGGTAGAGCCAGAGCAACACGACCTCCTCTCCACGCCAAGCAGGTAGAGCCAGAGCAACACGACTTCCTCGTCCCCGTTCGTTAACCAACCGCCAGCCTGCCCGAGCTACGCTGTCAAGATTTAAAAACGAACTGTGACTAGGCCATGTTGGGCAATGATTTGACGTGATCCGTCCCCATGTGCCTCTCGCTAAGACTGTGTGTTTGTTAACTCATGTAATTGTGTATAGGTCTAACTAGAGCCAGTTGATTTTCGCTCATTACATGTTAACTCCTATAAGAGGCACTCGTTTTGTGTTTTTTTCTTTTGAGCAGGGTTTAGTGTTTAGTTTGTCTGTTTGTTAAGTCATTTACAGGAGTAGGGTGTGTGCTTTTGTTTTCTTCTTCTTGCACTTTTTAAACCCTCGCTTTTTGTTGTGCTAAACACAAGTTATTGAATCATTTATTTTCCTTTAATTCCATCCACGGCAATAAAAAAAAAACAAGTGATTGCCTGAGAACACCGGCTGTTATATTGCTTTTCTTACCCCGACACCATCTCTGGGTTGTAACGTAAAGTCAGCATGGCAGCAATCATTTTTGTCTTTCATCGCAACAGTCACAAGGTAACGTCATAAAGAAATATGGCGTTCACATTACAAAGTAACTATCATGAATGTTTCTGATTGGTCAAGCAGCGCCTTATCGGCTAGGTTCCACTTCCTTGCTGGGCAACCCTGACTTTTGTTGCCAGATCCCTCTGGGTTGGCACCTCTGTTCAGTCAATGGAGCGGTCCCTTTCAAAAGCCTGAGGGGCCTACTGTACGTTTTTCCAGTGTGCTGTTGTCTGTCTGAACGTGGCCTCACTCTGTTCACAAGTGTTTCTGGCTCTCTCTTTGGAAAATCTGCTGTGAAACATAAACATGTTGAAGTGTTTTAGATAGAGCTTTAGGTCAAACACCAGCACATTCGCCATGAAAATGAAAAACATCAAATAACTACAGTTTATTTAATTCTGTTTTGGGATATAGACAATTTACAAAGCACACAAATGATTAGTGGTGCTGATCACAAATATTCCTTCACTAAAGTACTTAGCAGTCAGTATACATAAACCACTGTAGATTAGTAAATTGGAGTTTAAATTATTATATCAGACTCAACTGTATTTTGATGGAGGATGCATTATTTTAAGATTACTGTATGGCTGACATTACCCCTCAAAATGAATACACACATGTATATGAATAGTGGGAGGCCAGGGATGAAGTATGGAGATAACAACAACTTCACATACAGAAGCCTCTCTCACTTGTTGGAGTAGTTAAGTAACATCTATCCCTACGTTGACTTAGTGCCACAACATTTCTATTAAAAGAGCATTAATTGTATTTCAATCTAGAAAGTTGCCATGGTACAATATACCCACTCTGAATTGTGCAGTCCTGTTTTGATATCTACAGCATAGTTTATCCCACACCAACTACTGTAATGCAAATTATTAAACCTCCAAACTCTGCATCTGCCTTATGTAACAAAGTTAAGAGACTCCAAACACATTCCAATACAGCAACATACATATACAATGTTCATTGTATTCCTTATAGTTTTTAATTCCAGTTCATACAGTATACATCTTAAGAAAACCACACAAAACAGGACTGTTATCATATGTATAACACTAATACGCCATGTTTATTTTCTTTAATTGCATTAATTTAATTTCTGGCCACTTTGGGGCAGCAGAAGAAGCTGAAAACAGAACATCTGGCCTATAATCAGCTTTTTCAGTTGTTATAGTAAACAACCTGTCTGTCTTCCTATAAGTCGAATGTTCACTTTCCGTTTAGCTCTGTTTTGGGCTCCACCAAAAAACAAAATAATGAGCTGAAAGACACTGAAAAGCTCTGTAGAGCTGAGGAGAACTGCAGACTTGGGCGATACAATAATTATCTGTGGGTTCAGCACTACGAGCGACACCTGCACCTCTCACAAAGAAATTTGATTCAGTGTTTTCAATTTCACATCAGCTTTAGGTCGATCTCCTAATTATCAATGTGCCTACTTCTCCATGTCAGCCAAGCATTGTTTATAATTTGTACGTGTGCTTGCATCATGCGCAACTTAAAGTGTGCATATAAGAACAGGTGAATGGAAACATACTAGCTATCTATTCTTCTCTCATATTAGAGTGGAAACTATGCAAGAGTTTTGCCATCAGGACAGATGACCACAGAGGATGTTAGGAGCACACTGTCAAATACTGGGTGTGTAATTTTCCTGTCCTCCTGCCAAATACCCACTAAAGCCTGGTCATCAATTTCACCTTGTAAAACAGACAGAACGACAGATCAGAGATGAGATTCACAATGAGCTGGTTTTCAGTGCAAACTAAGTGAGTGCAGGATGTTTGATTCAGGTTTGTGAGGTGATTTACAAGCGTTAGTGTGTAGAAACCCTACTGATGACATGTGAGCTACTGGTGAAGGCAGCACAAAGGCAAATAATGCAAACAGGGGACAACACATAAAACTTGGAAATTAAAAATCACTCACCCAGACCTGAAGAGTTTGTATATTTGCTTGGAAAGTGACCCTGCACAGGAAGCTATAAGAGTGTCAGCATTGTAGCTGGATAAAAGGAAAGATAACTTGTAAATGTGTTCTTGTATCCAAAATAATCAAATGCAAATTCTGAACACACACACACACACACACACACACACACACGTATATACTCTGCATACCCTGAGTAAGCTTATTAATGATGTAAAGCTTTGTAATGATCAAATTAACTCAAACTCAGGTGCCCACATGACGTGACTGCATGACTGATATGTTGTTTTTAGGTAGGCCAGACCAGATTATGGAAACTCAAAGCTTAGTTTGGACTACTTCTTAATGAGCACCTCATTACCTACGCACACAGCTGATGTGATCCATTAATCATGGTGTTGTTGAGGTTTTTCTCAATGACAGCTGTTTTTCTGGTGATTTAGGCGTTTTCGACTGTTATTGTTGGGAAACCCCAATTAAATAGTATTAAGGTAATAATAACAAATGGAATAACTGGCATCATCTTAAGCTCATGACTAAAATGTTCAATTCAAACATCCAAGCCGGTCAGTTACCTGCAATCACACATTCCCCTGGTCACACTTAGTATGCATACATGAATACACAACAGACCTTTTATACGTGCACTGAAACACATATGAGATGCCACTAGGTCGTTCTCCCATTCACATAAGCAACAAATCATAAACCTCTGTTTGTTACGTCTCACTGTTTTGTGCATTGTCGGTACATTTTGTCACATCGATATCTGTCTAATCTGTCACTTTTTGTACTATATGTCACATTGCACTAATGAATGAAAAAGAAAAACTATTCCAGCAAAATTTGTCAATAGAGACGTAGATTCACTGGATAGCTAGCAACCAAGAATAAATACAATGGTTGAACTGGTCAGCCAATGGGAGTTGTTTAGCACAACTATTGTCCTGTTTGTATTGTACTATTTGATTTCCATTGACCACCAGTTAAAGATGATGGTTGTACTGGTCAGCTCCCCTTCAACAATGTTGTTATGTTGCCATATTAGTATGGTGTCCTTTAATGGTATTTTTTAAATCCTTTTAAAATTACACCAGACTCAAACAGGTTAATCCAAAAATCAGTAAATAATAATCAGCCATCCATCAGCCACCTGATGAACACACTGACATGTTGGCCCTGTGGGGCTAAAACGGGACTCCAGACCACAACAGGGAAATTTCCCCTAAAACAATCCCCTGAAACAGAGACAGACGTGTCATATGAGCAGTGGCAGGTTACTCATAAAAGGGCTTGGGGATTGAGGTGGGGAGTCCAACATATTCCCAGGCTATACGTTCACAATGCAGCTTTTTTTGACTGACTTTTGTTTTTGATCTCAGGTTCATATTCATCTTCTCATCTGACTGTAGGTTTGATGGCAAACAGCCATTTGCAGAAATGTCAGACTGTTCTTTGAACCCTCATCCTACCAACTGGGATTCCTGCAGACCCCAGAGATATACTTGTTGTTACGTCTCACAGGTGCTTTATTCTATCATTCCAATTTTTCAGGAATTTGTCTATCAATGACTTCATATCATTGTTTTCTGTTTTAATTGGTGCTCTTTAAACAATAATTTTAAAGACCACTGTATTGGGGTCCTGGGGGACACCAGTCACAAGCACCCAATTGCAGCCTTTAATAGATCAAATAGAATAGATGTTAAATGTTTGCCATGGGTCTGAATTCAAAGGAACAATGTGTGACATTTCAGGGGATCTATCAGCATAAATGGAATATAATATTCATAACTATGTTTTTTATTAGTGTATAATCACCTGAAACTACGAATCATTGTGTTTATGTTAGCTCAGAATGAGTCATGTTGCTCCACCATGTTTCTACAGTAGCCCAGAACGGACAAACCAAACTCTGGCTTTAGAGAGAGTCTTCTTTCATGTTTTTACGTTACCTGAATGCCACCGTAGTTCTCCGATATGCTGGTGAAACTGCAGTAACGTGAGCGCAGAGTGTTAATCCGTGCTACCGCCAGCCGCCGTCTTACTTCTGTTGCTCTAAAAGGAGTGTTATTATGGTAAGGATGGCTCCTGAGCTAAGCCAACGGCGTTACCACAATTTACCACTCGGCAGCTCACATTACCGCAGTCTTGGAAAGGGATGAGTGAGTGAAAGGGTAATCAGATGGTTGCAATCTGCAACCACATCACTAGATGCCGCAAAATCCTACACACTGTCTCTGTATCACACACTATCAGGGGGTTAAGGGCACTCTGTCAGACACAGATCTCCTCATGTGCTCTGTCTATTTTCATTTTACACTTCATGCAAATTAACTGTAACTTTCCTAAATTATTAACAATTAGGTTTTTTTTTTTCAGATGTCATTGAGTACATAACTAATAATGTTTTGAGAAGAAATAAGATAATATTTTGCTGCGATGGTTGTTTCTTGCATTAGTTTATTCTTGTGGTCCCCTTGAGACCCCAGTCGGTAGTCCTTGTATATTAAATCTACTACGAGGAACTTTCATCTTGTGTTGATTTTGGCGATCCCTGTGGACAACAGTGGTGTTTTCCGAGCACCAGATTCCCTTTAGAAAACCTCTTATTTTACCGCAGCAGGGTCTGACAGTCAGTCCTGGTCCTGGTTCTCCCGTGCCTCCCTTATCACCAGCGGGCCCAGCAATACGGCCTGGACCTCCAGCAGCGTGGTAGTCGGTGTGGGCTCCCAGCGGGGCCTGGCGGAGCAGCGAGGTGAAGCTCAGATCCTGGCTGGAGGAGGAGCCGCTGCTGCCGGGCGCAGAGCTCTCCACCTCCTGCCAGAGCTCCGACTGCAGGTCAAAGGCCAGAGGCCACGCTGGAGTCTGAGGGGGTTTCCTGTGAACCTGCGTGATATATCTACTGTATAGAAAAAGGCAATCTTCTTGCTGATTGCTGATTCTACTTATGTAGGTCATAAATTGAGACTGATTCATAACAAGTTAAAAAGTGAAAAGTATATTGATCCACTGTTTAGCCCCTAAACCCTGTTTAGCCATGTTTGTTTTGGCCATGTGAGAACGTGTGATTCTTGTCTTTTGGCTCTGTGAAGGGTTATAAATCGTGTTGTTTTCTCACACGGTATGAGTGTCCCATCTCTGTTTACATATCTCTCAGGTTTCATCCACAGTCCTTCTCTATGTTTCAATCTGAGCTCTCAGTTTTACAAAGACACTAATCCCTCAGATTAACGGTCCCTTTGGTCTCTAGGAGGGATGGCACTGATCATACGGAGAAGACCTGGGGAAAGCGTTTTGAGTCACTTTCCTGGTCGAAACATGATCCTGCACAGACATGGGAATAACCATCCAAACAAAGTGATCACATGCTCAAATCCAACTTCATTTTAAAGACTGTAAAACTGGGGTAAGTTGTCGTCAATCATCCTGGTCCACCATACAGTATGGTACTTATTAATTTCGTTTTAAAATTTGGATGGTTGCTATAACATTCCTATAGCATGTTGGGAAGACTGAGCCAATATTACAGCCTGTGACAGTTTGAAACAGACTTGTTTTGTTCAATCACAAACAGAGAAAACATGAGAGTTCGGGAAAAACCTTTATGCAGTAATAATACAACAAAGTCATTACATAAGGTATATTTTTCTTCACAATACTGGCTGGTAGTTTGTTGGGGCACAGTGGTAAAAGAAATACAAATCCCTCTCTAAATAAATAAATCACAAGAAATAAAAGTTGTCTATCCTTTGTTCTTTGTTCCGGCAAAGATATTGGTTAAAACAATGAATGAGATGAAAAAAGCACACTTTACAGACAGTTTGCATATACACTATGTGTGTCATTGGGTGTGGTGTCTGTGTACCTCGGTAGAGGGAAAAAGATAAGAAAGCAGGAAAAGAAAACGGGCTGGGGCAGGAGGCAGAGAAAGAGTTGCATGAACACAGAAAATGAGAGACAGAGCTGGATGCAAATACTGACTTGGAAAATAGATCTTTTAAGCTTTGTTTATGCTCACGCGGGGCACCATGGCGCGGA